>NW_026888877.1:0-119258 GCF_032173495.1 Musca vetustissima
TACAGGTATATATACATAAAGGATGATCACAATGTGTTTTACACAGGGTTATCGTTGGTTTGGGGTTTCTCAAATTATTTATTCTTCGGAGTTATCGTTATCACGTTTGCCATTAATATTTTATTTTAAATTTCATCATTACGCGGTTTCATTTCAAATTCATAAAATACGTTAGGTTTCCAATTTCTAGAAGGGTGAGACAGAAGTAATTTTGGGACTTGATGGTTGCCCTTTCCGCACCCTTCTTTATTTGGAAATATGATACAGACTTTACAAAAAACACCTCTCAATATGC
Organism: Musca vetustissima; assembly: GCF_032173495.1. Taxonomy (NCBI): domain Eukaryota; kingdom Metazoa; phylum Arthropoda; class Insecta; order Diptera; family Muscidae; genus Musca; species Musca vetustissima. Next base: position 296 of record NW_026888877.1, read on the forward strand.
GATCCAAGAAAAACAGATTTCACAGGCAGTCCATGTATTTAAATACAGCTTTTTCTTTAAGACGTCCGCAATGGGGGTTTCAAGGTATTGGATTTCACTTCTAGAATTAATTAAACATTGATCTCACAATCGGAAGAGTCTATTTGAGTTGAACCAGATATAATGTTCGGACAAATCCAGTCATTTGCAGCTGTTTCATTTAACTGATCAACATTTTGTAAATAACGGATGATAAAATTAATTTTAAAAAAATTCATGAAAATGTCATAAAGTTCGCAGCAAATAGTTGCTGGTTGTTTTATCAAACAGCAGAAACAACCAGCCACCTGTGTCGTAGAACCCGCTGCCGGATTGACCCGATTCACCTCGTCCAGCGGCAGCCAACCCAGTTATGTATGTTTGTATTGTTTTCCTGTTTTTCAGCAACATATCCCGGAATGTTTGCTCCGGATTCTTTTGGTCGTGCGGCGTTTGCCAGAACATCATTCACCACAGGTCAGTGTCGGTGAGATGTTATGGGTGCAGGGAGTGGGTGCACTTCAGGAGTTGTTTCGGGTTGGCCCGGTTGCGAGATTACAGCGAAAGGGATTACGTTGCCTCGTGCTGCGACAGCGCAATCCCCTGCGAGTCTACGTCGTCGTCTTCTTCGTCGGAGTACGGAACTCCACCGCAGTCTCCTCAACAGCAACCAAGTGTGCAGCACTTAACACCGCACGTTGCTGTTCTCACCCCTGACAGTGCATCGTTTCTGCAACAGTCTTCGAGGGAAAATAGATGAGATAGTGGACTTCATGAATCGGAAGAATATTTTGGTCGCGGCGGTGCAGGAAACCAAGCTCAATGAAAATTGTAGCCTACAGCGCTGTTATGGTTGCAAGGTTCTGAGGAAGGATCGCACCAGAAGTGGAAGTGAAGGCCTAGCATTCCTTATGCACCATGAGTTGTGGCATTCCGTCCTAGGTAATGACCAGAGGGAAACAATGCTAGCAGAGCAAATTGATAGATCCACGTTCTGTCACTATTGTGTCACCAGGTCTTATAAATGACGTCAGCTGGCAGCCCGTCATTTCTCTTGACTCAGACCATCTCCCCATAATCGTCTCCATTAGCAGACCGACCGATTTCGTCATCTCTGAACGCCGCACTTTCCTTAACCATAGGAAAGTCAACTGGCAAGGCTTCAGAGAGTTCACCAACCAACGCTTCAGAGAACTTTCCATTCCTTCTGATGTACAGGTAGCAGAAAGGAAATTTCAAGGCATCATCACAGCTGCAGCTGCTAGATTTATATCTGCTGGTCGAATACCCGAAATATAGAGTATTTGTATTTACGTTCCACCCTAATACACAATGGTCACATATTGGTACGTTACAACCTAATATACAGTATGTGATCTTCTTATTCCTTTTGCTATTAGTATTACTGTATGCAGTTACAAGTCTCATTTACTCTCACTCTCATCTATTTAGAAGACAGTACGTTGTAATTAATAACGCTATATCGGATGTTTTATCAGTTAAGACCGGTATTCCTCAAGGTTCAGTTCTGGGACCAATTCTCTTCTTACTGTTCATCAATGACATTACGGCTGTAACTGGAAACTTTTGTTCCGCATATCTATTTGCTGATGACCTTCAACTTTTGTTTATAGGTGATCTGGCTAATATAGATATCTTTCAATCCCGTATTAATGACACTCTCTCTTTAGTTAGCACATGGATGGCTTTAAACAAATTAAATGTTAATACGTCTAAAACAAAAGCGATGGTTTTCTCTTCACGAGATGTTAAAAAACTGTATAACTGTGATCTTCTTCTCCCTTACCATGTTAAACATAAGTTGGTACATTCTCTCGTCATGCCAAACTTGCTTTATTGTTTAGAAGTATACTCTGGCACTAATATGCAGAACATTAGACGAATGCAGAGAGCTTTTAATAGTGCGGTAAGGTATGTGTACTCTGTGGGTGTTTACACTCACATAACTTCCCTTGTTGGACGTTTCTTGGTTTGTTCCTTCTTTAATTTTATTGATGTTATGTGTATGTTGCTTTTCTATAAAATTTGTAAAATTCAATGTCCTTCTTTCTTGGCAAGAACTTTTCAGTTTTCTCGATCTACTCGAAGCACTAATTATTCCTAGAATAGATGATCATATGGAAAAATCGTTTGTTGTAAGAGTGTCTCGTTTATTTAATTCGCTGCCAAGTCATTTAAAATTATTTAATTTAAAATTTTTACAGTTTCGGAATAAACTAGTTGCTTTCCTAAAAGGGCAACATCAGTAAATTATAGTATCCATCTCCATCTTTAAGAGGTAGATGAAAGACATACTTTTTGAGTAGTCATATTTGATGTAATGTTATATTTCTTGTGAATCGCTAACTTGTTAATTGAGGGAAAAAATTTATTTTATTTAAGATTTAAATGTTTGCGTCGTATAAGGGGCTTATTAATAGAAGTTGTTCTCCTCAGAAGTCCCACTGAATGTATGATTGTTAGAGATAAGTTAATATTTATAAGTTCCTAATGTTAATTAAATTGTGTGTACTATTTTTTAAAATAATAATTACAAAACATTAAAATTAAATAATTACAAAACATTAAATAAATAAAAAATAAGCGTTTGAATTCCAACCAAAGCGGTTTCTTTTAATGTAAATACATACAATTTGGCGACGAGGAAATATTCTGCAACAACAAATTAATAAGTGGTTCAATAACCTCAAAGTGAAAGAACATTGATAATCATATGTACATACATATAATAAAAGAAATTATTGGAAAAAGTAACAAAGTTAAAAAACTAAAAACGTTACCAGAAAAATTAAAATCAAAAAAATACAAGCCGCAAATAAATTGAAACAAAATAAAATAAAAAAGGCCAAAACCAAAAAGATGGTAGATCAAAGTTTCAATGCCAGTCAAATTCCTGTGTTCCAGACATCGAATGTTTCGGAGTTTAACCCTACTGTGGAGTCGTGGAGCGTGTGAACGCTTGGAAATCCATTTCTGTGAAATAAACTGCACAGATGATAATGTGCGAGCTGTGATGAGCTGTGCGAAATTTTAGACACTCAATATAAACCACCAACAATAGTATTCAGTGAAAGCAAGAAATTTCATGTTGCAACGAAACTTGATAGTGAGTCGGTTGCTGAGTGGTACGCCAGAGTCAAATCGTTAGCGCTTAATTGCAAAATTTGGAAGACTTTGTATTAAATCAATTTGTGATGACTTGCCAAATGTCATTTTTGAAAGACTCTGCGAAGAGGATGAAAAGTTAACCTTACAAATGGTAGCAGTGACAGAAGCAGAGAACGATAGAAAGCCTGTGTGTTCGCATTGTGGTTGGCGTAATCACAAATCGGATTTAATATTGATAAAAATGGACTCCGTAAGAATAATGAAAGAATTTCGAGTGTGATTTCTGTTCTTATTTCCGAATTGAGAGGTTTTGTCAGTATGGCAAACTATTCTAAATTTATTAAAAAATTTTGCGCAAATTATGTCGCCTTTTTATAACCTGTTGAGTAAGGATGTTAAATTTGATTGGTCAGAAAGATGCAAAAAGGCTTACGATGAGATTAAGAAGGCTATAATCTCCGACCAAGTTTTGGTTCATTTTACCGCAGATCTGCCAATCATTTTAACTACCGATGCTTCTAATAAAGCTGTTGGTGGGATTTTATCTCACAAAATTTTCTGATGGTCCCAGACCAATTGCCCTTGTTTCAAGAGCTTTGTCTAAAAATGAGAAAAATTATGGCACTCTTGAAAAAGAGGCTTGGCGATTGTATTTTGTGTTACAAAACTTCGTCAGTACTTATTGGGAAATTCATTCGAATGCAACGTTGGACATTAATTCTTTCAGGATTTATTTACAGCATTGAACACGTCGAAGGTGTTAAAAATGAAGCTGATTGCATTTCAAGGATGCCTCAATAATCTTTTGAATCAAAGAGTATCGAAAATTCGTACGTCAATTATATTGAATCCTTAGAAAATAATTTAAATTTTGAAGATATTTCTCGTGAAACGAGACGCGATCCTATTTTATCTAAAGAAGCAAGTTGTGTTTTGGAAGGCACATTAGTATATTGTAAATATGAAAATCTTTCACAATTTCGTGTGGGGATATAGGACCGTAGTTCCTAAAACCCTAAGTTTTAAAGTTTTGGATGAACTTCATCGTTCTCATTTGGGTATTGTCAAAACCAGATCATTTGTATGGTGGCCTGGTCTTGACAAGGATATTGAAAATTTAATATCCAATTGAAAATTTAACGGGACCGCGGGGAAGGAGTTCCTGTTAATCAAGAGGAACCTCAAACTCATCCGGAAGTTCTGCAGGAACTATCCTGATGACATTGAGAGGGACTTCTTGTTTGACAGGATCCCCCGACCCAGTAAAAGGACCACAGCGGTAGTCCCTTCAAAGAAGGAGAAACCTGCTAATGGCCCTGGTATATCTAGAAAGCTGATGCCTGAGACTTCTAAGCCCTCAGTACCCCCCAAGGGTAAACTGAGTACTGAGACGTCCCAGACATCAGCATCCACAAAGACGCAAGGTAGGGGACTGTCAAAGTCGGCCCGAAGGAGAGCCCGTAAAAAGGCCCCCAAGAAGACCGATAAGACAAGCCACCTTCTGCCGAATTGCCAAAGCCGATAGACAAGGCGGTGACAATTGGGCAGTTGCTAGTGGATGAGCAGAAAGTAATGAGCGCGAAGCAGGTGCCTGCGTCTGCTGGGCATAACTCTGCAGCGGGTGCAACCCCGGGTGCCAAATCTCGGCCACAGCCTACGGCTGTCAAGAGAATGAAGTCCTTGGAAGAGCAACAACCTGCAAGGAGAACCACGCAGTCGTCGGCCGTACAGAGCTCTGCTTCGTTTGCGTCGGTGGTAGTGTCAAAGGAGAAACCTGCCAAGAGCAGCGACTGTGTGGTGAAAGCCAAACACGCTGGCTCGAAGCAGGTAGCCCAGACACCTACAACGATGCAATGCGATTCTGCTAATCCAAAAGAGGTTCCGCAAGATCTGCGGATAGCAATCATCGACCGAGCTGACCCTGACGGATTTTTCAGCGCAAATAGATGGTTGCTGGTCGAGAGTCATCTGAAGGACCCCTTCCTAAAGAATAAGCTTGCTCGAGGGGCTCGCAGTCGTCCAATATTCTGATTGAGAGATCTGTGAAACTTCCCATCAGCAGAATCCGTGCGTTCCATTGTGAAGTGGAAGTGAAGGCCTAGCATTCCTTATGCACCATGAGTTGTGGCATTCCGTCCTAGGTAATGACCAGAGGGAAACAATGCTAGCAGAGCAAATTGATAGATCCACGTACTGTCACTATTGTGTCACCAGGTCTTATAAATGACGTCAGCTGGCAGCCCGTCATTTCTCTTGACTCAGACCATCTCCCCATAATCGTCTCCATTAGCAGACCGACCGATTTCGTCATCTCTGAACGCCGCACTTTCCTTAACCATAGGAAAGTCAACTGGCAAGGATTCAGAGAGTTCACCAACCAACGCTTCAGAGAACTTTCCATTCCTTCTGATGTACAGGTAGCAGAAAGGAAATTTCAAGGCATCATCACAGCTGCAGCTGCTAGATTTATACCTGCTGGTCGAATACCCGAAATATAGAGTATTTGTATTTACGTTCCACCCTAATACACAATGGTCACATATTGGTACGTTACAACTAATATACAGTATGTGATCTTCTTATTCCTTTTGCTATTAGTATTACTGTATGCAGTTACAAGTCTCATTTACTCTCACTCTCATCTATTTAGAAGACAGTACGTTGTAATTAATAACGCTATATCGGATGTTTTATCAGTTAAGACCGGTATTCCTCAAGGTTCAGTTCTGGGACCAATTCTCTTCTTACTGTTCATCAATGACATTACGGCTGTAACTGGAAACTTTTGTTCCGCATATCTATTTGCTGATGACCTTCAACTTTTGTTTATAGGTGATCTGGCTAATATAGATATCTTTCAATCCCGTATTAATGACACTCTCTCTTGGATGGCTTTAAACAAATTAAATGTTAATACGTCTAAAACAAAAGCGATGGTTTTCTCTTCACGAGATGTTAAAAAACTGTATAACTGTGATCTTCTTCTCCCTTACCATGTTAAACATAAGTTGGTACATTCTCTCGTCATGCCAAACTTGCTTTATTGTTTAGAAGTATACTCTGGCACTAATATGCAGAACATTAGACGAATGCAGAGAGCTTTTAATAGTGCGGTAAGGTATGTGTACTCTGTGGGTGTTTACACTCACATAACTTCCCTTGTTGGACGTTTCTTGGTTTGTTCCTTCTTTAATTTTATTGATGTTATGTGTATGTTGCTTTTCTATAAAATTTGTAAAATTCAATGTCCTTCTTTCTTGGCAAGAACTTTTCAGTTTTCTCGATCTACTCGAAGCACTAATTATTCCTAGAATAGATGATCATATGGAAAAATCGTTTGTTGTAAGAGTGTCTCGTTTATTTAATTCGCTGCCAAGTCATTTAAAATTATTTAATTTAAAATTTTTACAGTTTCGGAATAAACTAGTTGCTTTCCTAAAAGGGCAACATCAGTAAATTATAGTATCCATCTCCATCTTTAAGAGGTAGATGAAAGACATACTTTTTGAGTAGTCATATTTGATGTAATGTTATATTTCTTGTGAATCGCTAACTTGTTAATTGAGGGAAAAAATTTATTTTATTTAAGATTTAAATGTTTGCGTCGTATAAGGGGCTTATTAATAGAAGTTGTTCTCCTCAGAAGTCCCACTGAATGTATGATTGTTAGAGATAAGTTAATATTTATAAGTTCCTAATGTTAATTAAATTGTGTGTACTATTTTTTAAAATAATAATTACAAAACATTAAAATTAAATAATCACAAAACATTAAATAAATAAAAAATAAGCGTTTGAATTCCAACCAAAGCGGTTTCTTTTAATGTAAATACATACAATTTGGCGACGAGGAAATATTCTGCAACAACAAATTAATAAGTGGTTAAATAACCTCAAAGTGAAAGAACATTGATAATCATATGTACATACATATAATAAAAGAAATTATTGGAAAAAGTAACAAAGTTAAAAAACTAAAAACGTTACCAGAAAAATTAAAATCAAAAAAATACAAGCCGCAAATAAATTGAAACAAAATAAAATAAAAAAGGCCAAAACCAAAAAGATGGTAGATCAAAGTTTCAATGCCAGTCAAATTCCTGTGTTCCAGACATCGAATGTTTCGGAGTTTAACCCTACTGTGGAGTCGTGGAGCGTGTGGAAAGAACGCTTGGAAATCCATTTCTGTGAAATAAACTGCACAGATGATAATGTGCGTAAATCAATATTGTTGAAAGCTGTGGGTGCAGTGACGTATAGTGTGTTACACAGTTTATGTAGTCCTTATTCCCCTGTTTCAAAGAAGTATAATGAGCTGTGCGAAATTTTAGACACTCAATATAAACCACCAACAATAGCATTCAGTGAAAGCAAGAAATTTCATGTTGCAACGAAACTTGATAGTGAGTCGGTTGCTGAGTGGTACGCCAGAGTCAAATCGTTAGCGCTTAATTGCTAATTTGGAATTGATTTGTGTTGATAATAAAATTCACGCTTTGCAAAATTTCGTGATAATCGGGTAAGTCTGTATTTACATCAAATCAGAGAAAAATATATATATAACCAAATCTGAACCGATGTGTTAATTTTTTTTATTCTTTAGTCCCACATACTTCATGTACAAAGTTTCATTAAGATTCAACCACTCCATGTAGCTTTGTCCAGTTTACAGGGACCTTGCAACACTGCGCCTTCACATACAGGCGTTAATTAAACTCAACCAATTGTTTGTTAAGAACCGCAGATCGTGAGCAGGCGTCACTGCTTGGCCCGATGCACTCTCGTTGTTCGTCGACATGTTTGAGCTCTGCCACCACCTTACAACTTGTTGTTAAAGAGCCACGAAGAAGGTTTGATGACGTCTGGGCATAGAAAATTGTTATAAATTTGCGAAATTATGTCTGAGGACTCCTGTATCTAAAAAACCTCGGCACAATAATATTGTCTATTTGATTAAAACAAATCGCCTAAAATAATTTGTATATTTGGCTTAATTAACAAATCGAGAATTGTTAATATGACGAAGACCTGCACTCAATTTCAAATTATGCAAACAATTTGCCGACAATCACGTCGGGGTCACCAAATGTTTGAGCCTGCAAGAGTATTTGCAGACAGTTGCGAAAAATAAAACGATGGTTGTTAGATCTACAAGTTTATTTGAAGGTACCTAGACAATTAAATTACATGAATTTGAAATTTCTGTTGCTATGCAGAAATATGAAAAGATTAGAAAACAAATGGGTGTAATTGGCGATGTTCGCACAAAATTTTACTGCACTACATCCTTGCATTCGGATTAATAACGTCTATATCAATAAAATATTAATGACAACATCATTTATATTTTGAATGTTCAATTCGTTTAATCTTATATGGCAGATCTATGCAATTATCCTAAATAGGATATAAACAAAATTTGATACAGTACCTTCTTTCTGAAAAATAAAAGTCAAATATCAAGAAGAGGAGATCCAATATTGACGAAAAAATTCATTTAATTATTCTTTATGTTATTTTTTACAAGAATTAAAAATAATATGCATGATACAATATAACTTGGACTGTATACATAAATTGGTACTGTACACATTTTGCACTCAATATATATTGAAAAGCGAATAACTTGACCAAAATTTGAAATTTTCAGATTTTTCTTTTGATTCGTGTTGTTTGTAATCAGGTCTTAACATATCGCTCATTTGCTGCTAGAGAGGCATAACTCAAAAAACACATTTTGGAGAAAATGCGTTATAAGTTTTCAATTTACTCGCACTTTATATGGGACAGAGGAACTTCTACAGCTTCTCAAATAGAGTGTGTGATTTTTTACACAACATCAGGTCTATTATATAACTCGAAAATCACGTTTTTGTGTTATGCCTCTCTTGCAGCAAATGAGCGATATGTAATCCTATATATATACGTTCCCATGCCTCACTTTTCCACCCCTGCCGATCGAATAAGCGACCTCCCCATTCGTAGGGATCGCGTACACACCATAATCCGCGTTATGATGGAATATGAGAAGAGATAGAAAACCATCTACAGAAATCTACTTCAACAGCCAGTTTGTTATTAAGTTGTATTATTCATTTAAAAATACAATTATATTATAGCCTAGACAGACGACAGCCTTAATTTGCATTAACAGCCTTAATTCAAATTAACTTGTACATTATCCTCATTTTTTGTGTTGTTAATGCACAAAATCAAACTGAATTTATACTGAATTAAGCAATTTCAATATGGCAATGCTGTAGAAAATAAATTGATTTTATCAAATTTGTTTACGTTTACGAAAATAAAAATTAAAAATAAAGGCAAAATTCAACATTTCTTCAAATTTGGAGCTGTTTTATCTTCATTATAGCTGTTAGTTTTCCTTCCGGCCATGTATCAATTGCAAAAAGATGTAACCCTAAAAATATTGTAAATAAATGTCAATATTTTCTTCCTACACACAGACAAACAATAGTTTTGAAACAAAAAACTGGTTCATAAATGCAGAAACTCTCGTCTGTCAGGGGTAAATTTTAATTCAAATTAAGAACTTTTTAATGCAAATTAAGGCTGTCGTCTGTCTATGGTATTAGATTTTATTAGTTTTATATTCATGCAAAAGTCTACTTTAGAATACACAGAATTGAAATCAATAAGAATACACAGAATCATTTTACTAAGTGGATCTCCCATAGAATAATTTGTGCGATGAAAATCTACGTGTAAAGCTTGATAATATCTACTGGATCGAAAAGAAACATTTATTATAATGGATGAAATTAGGAAGTCTGAGGGTATATTACCATTTAGTATTTTAATTGCCATCATAGTGTTCAACATAATACGCCTACTTTTTAATGTAGGCAATCGAATTAATTTTAACCTGCTAGTGTAAGAAGGCAATACAAAGTCACTATTCCAATGTAAACCTCTCAGTGCAAAAAGTAGAAATTATTTCTGCACTGATTCAATTTTATCGGAATATATTGTATATTGGGGATCCCATACAGCAGAGCCATATTCTAATATGGGTCGTACAAGAGATGTAAAAAGTTGTTTTGTAATGTAAGGATCAGAGAATTCTTTAGCCCAGGCTATTTAAATCATTTTGAAGTAAATCAGCTTGCTTCATAGAGTTATGGGTGATAAACAAATTGACATCGTCTGCAAACATTAGCAACTTGGAATGGATCATTGTATTTGCAAATCATTTATAAATAGAAGAAAGAGGAGTGGGTCTAAATGACTTCCTTGGGGAACACCAGAAGGAACATTAATCGATTTGGAGAGACAATCATCAAAAAAAATTACCTGTGATCTATTTCGCAAATAAGATGATACCCATTCAACTAAATTTATACTGAAACCAATTTGATTTAATTTATATATTAAAAGTTAATGGTTAACCCTGTCAAAAGCTTTACTGAAATCAGTGTAAATTGTATCGGTTTGATTACGCCGAATAAAACCTTTAACGAATTCCATGTTACCCACTGTTGTTTCCGAAATTTCATTTGCATTTTTTTTAATTGTTTTACGCTCTCTAATTTTTGTATAAATAGGTTTGTAAATTTCGGAGATATTAAGAAATATTTAGCGTACGCACGATTTACATATGCAAATACCTACCAACATGATAAATTGCAGGAACTTATTAATGAAATAAATAATGACAGACATTAATTAACAACAATGCCATTTCCGGTACAAAACATTTCTTATTTTTTAAATTCTAAATAATTGCAATCAGACCATAAACAATTCCAAATAATTGGTCATAAACAATTCCAATCAACTACATCCGGATATTTCCAATCAGCTCATAATATTTTCCAACGTCTTAAACAAAATACACAAACAAACAAAATTTGCAAGTTAATCAATTTTAGCTAACTAAGCTTTATTATAACATTTAAAAATTAAATAAAGAATAAAGAGAGTCTGATTCTGGCACTGAACTTGAACGTTCTTTTATTTAAAAAAAGCTTTGGCTACAGTTGATAATAAAATTGGTGCAGTCGAAAGGATCCCAAGTAAAAGGATCCAGTGTTCGAACTTCGTTTGAGTGTTAATGAATATAACATATGCATAATTTTGTGAAGTGAACTTTAAAAGAAAAAAAGAAGAACACCACAAACTGTGCAGTGAATTCTTATAAAAAAGAAGAAGACCGCAAACCGTGCAGTGAAGAAGAACACAAACAAAAAACCGTGAAGTGAAAAAATAAATAAATAGAACATATTCAGTTCGACCGAAGAAGAATGGAACAATATCAATCACAAATGCACCCTGCAACTCTGATCGAGGAATTAGCGAGGCGGGAGCAACAATTGGAACAACTCCGAAATGCTTATCTGGAATTACAGCGTAATCAGACCACAACCAACCAATATTCAAACTCGTTATTTAAAAATACAGTATTTTTCGGTTAATTGGTTTCCACGCTTAATTGAACCACATGATGGGGCAAAAAATATTTCATAGGAAAATACATGTACATTTTCTCGGATAATTAAACCCTTTTAATTGATTTTTCCGCTTAATTGGTTCAAAATTCATGTCATAAAAAATTAATTTTCTTTTAGTTTTCACCGGTTAATTAATAATAATTGAAAAATAATCTGCCATAATAATTAAAAAATAATCTGCCATTTTTTGCATGCATATTTGACATTATTTGTGAAAAAGACTAGGTGGGACCTCTACTAATTCAAAAATTATGTTTATTGCTAAGGAAAAACTGCGAGAAAGCGTAATTTGTATTTGACATTGAACTTCAAATTATAAGTTATTACTGTAATTGAACAAACTATTCAATAAAGCGGGTTCGGAAAATTGGTTTCTCGGTTAATTGAACTAAAAGTTGTACAAAATTTGATGTGCAATTAACCGAAAAATAATGTATATCTTACTTGCCAATCTTTATTGGAGGAAACGACATAATCATCAATTCATTCATCAGCAGCGCCGAATATTTCCTTACCACAATACCCCGAGAGAGCCAAAAAGCGAGAAGCAAAAAATACTGTAATCGACATTAAAGAACCAGACAATTGGGAGCAAATTAAAAAGGTATTAAAACTCAGATACCGCCCAGATGTAGAACCGTATCAAGTATATTAGAGAATATCTAACCTGAAAGTCAATAACGTAAGTGAGTTAATAACCGAAATCCAAAATATAAAATACAAAGCAGACGAACTAACAATCTATTACAAAAATGACCATTATATTGATTTGTCCAATATAGATAGTTTATTAGTAAATACAATTAAAGAAATGACGCAAGGAACGCTACTTGACAAAATATATGAAGAAACAAATACTAATGAAATATTAAATATACTAACTAAAAGACGTTTTGAAGACTCATGCATAAGAGATGAATATAGAAAAATAATTAAATCGCTTAGATAGATTTCTCCTGTAGGAAGAAAGGATGCAAAGTGGACAAGGAACTAATTGTAATAATAATTTTAACAGAAATCATAATAACACTTATAATAATAATTATAACAGAAATTTTAATAGACAATCTAACAGACCAGAATGGTCTAGAAATCATAATCATTCGGGAAATTTTCAAGAAACAAAAAATTTTCAAATATTTCCAAAAACGGAAAACGTATCTAAATATATGAAATATAATAATAAAGAAGTAAAAGAATACGATCTAATAAAAAATAGTAAAGAACATGAAAATAAGAATTTAACAACGAATAACTTATTTTTGAATACGACATCGGATTTTTTTACCAATGATAAAAATAACAATAAAGAACAAAGATTATACAGCTTTGATAGCTGCAGGAGCTAGCATAAGTTTAATTGATGAGAATATAAATGATTTTAAAGTTACAAGACATTATTAAATTTAAAACCATTCTAAGAATTGGGAAAATGACATACGAGGTATTTACAGACATACTTAAAACATTACATGGAAAGAAAATAATTTTTATTTCCGAATCAGATTTTGAAAATATGGGAGAAATATTTAGAAAGTATCTATCAAAAGGAAATGTAGGAATTTATTCAGAGCTTTCAGATCATAATTACAACACAGTTCAGGAAAAACTAATAGAAATGTTTTCTAATAACAGACAATTAAAATTTACAAAATGTACAATAACAGCACAAGATATAGAAACAAAAGTAGAACATATTAAACAGATTTCTTTATACCATATTTGGGAAAGCATTCAAGGATTATCGAAACCTACAATAATATAAAAAATAAAATATATTATCCAAAATTATTAGAATTAATCGAAATTGTAATAAATCAATGCGATATATGTCAGGAAGTAAAATATTATAGAAATCCCATTAAAGCTAAATTTTATCATACAGAGACTCCTCTACTAAGAACAAGATAATCCATATCGATACATATATAATGAAAGGATTTCATTTTTTGACAGTAGTTGATAAATTTTCTAAATTCCGAGTTTATCTATTGAATGACAGAAATACCAAAACATCATTGACAAATTAGAGGAACATTTCGCTAGAATAGGCAAACCTCAGAAAATAATAGCCGACAACGAATTTAATTCTATTAGACTAAAAAAATTTGTACAAATCGAAAACATAGCATTACATCTTACTAAACTCAATAGCCATACAGAAAATGCGGATATAGAACGTTTGCATAATACAAAGGCAGAAAAATTTAGAATTTTATACAAGTTAAATAAGGACACACCAATGAAACAACTTATCCAGAAAGCTGTTAGGAATTATAATGAAATATTTCATTCAACTACAAAATGCTCACCTAAAGAGATTCAACAGGATGAAATTGATGAGAGTAAAGTCAAAAAGAATATAGAAGATAATAACACAAAAGCAATTGATAAGCAAAACAAATCCAGAGAAGAATATACCGAAAATAGAGAGGAAGGGTATATTAAAAACTATAAGGGGCTTAGGCGCAAAGAACAACCTAAATATAAGAAATCAAATCTAAATAACATTCATCCTTGTAACATTAAGCGACCATTAAATAATTTTCAGATTTTGATAATGTTGATTCTGACGAAAATAATCCAAGGGACAATGACAATTAAGAACTTAAATGAGCAAACAGGATTTATTGACTTACAAATAAGAGACCAAGATATAGTTTTGGACAGTGAGATAATTCTACACATAATAGATACGAAACAAATAGAAAACATAATTAACGGACGATATTATACTAATGAGAGCAAGTAATAATAAAAATATACTACAAACCGAATAATTCAACTGTTAAAAAGCAAAATAGAATAAATACAAAATAATGTAGTTCCAGCCAAATATTTTAACCAATAATAAAATCACCAAATATAATATTGATTTTAACGGACTAAAATATTTACAGCAAGGTATAACAACATTTAATAATACATATTTAATATAAGGAAAAAAATTCCAAAAACGTTTATCAATGTAAAAATAAGAGCAATTGTACCATTACCTAATAATGAACAAAAAGAAATAGAAGCACAAAAAGCAGAAGTTTTTACATATAAAAATAAAACTATGAAATTTGAAGAAAATAAACATCTTAAACAATTAAAACCCAGCACTCACTGTATAATAACAAAAAATTGCAAAATGATAACTAGTAAAGAATTAGAAATTATATCTTTAGATGAAAAAACAATATTGATTAAAAATTCAGTAAATTTATTTGTAAACAATACATGTTATAAAAATAATACTATATTGAATGGAAACAACTTACTTCAATTTTATAATTGTTCGATAAAAATAAAAGATTACTATTTCTCGTATTTAGTTGAAAAAGTCAACGAAAAAATTATGAGCTTACAATATGATGATATATATAATTTTACGGAAAAGATAATATTTGAATATTTGAAAAGATAATATATATGATGGAAATTAAGCAAACTTTCAAAATATTTTGACTTTAAAAACTCATAATAAAATTATATGCGGATGTAATATTTTTGTCATCCTCATTTGGAGAACAAAATTTAGTCACATTAAAATAAATTTGAATAATCGAATTCAGGAGAATTTTAATTTAAAGGTAAGGGTAGTTACATATGCAAATACCTACCAACATGATAAATTCCAGAAACTTACTAATGAAATAAATAAAGACAGACATTAATTAACAAAAATGCCATTTCCGGTACAAAACCTTTCTCATTTTTTAAATTCTAAATAATTACAATCGGGCCATAAGCAATTCCAAATAATTTCAATCAGGCCATAAATAATTCCAATCAACTACATCAGAATATTTCCAATCAGCTCATAATATTTTCCAACGACTTCAAAAAAATAACCAAAATTGCAAGTTAATCAATTCTTGCTAAGTAAGCATTTTTGTAACAATGTAAAGGTTTCATTTAAAAATGAAATAAAGAATAAAGTTAATCTGATTCTGACACTGAACTTGAACGTTCTTTTATTTTTTAAAAAACGTTTTGGCTACGGTATAATAAAATTTACGCGCTATAAAATTTTCCCTTGTAAAATGGGATATCAGTTTCGATATCAAATTTCTGCGAATTGGCTGGAGATAAAACTGCGGATTTTTTTACAGCTATAAGGGGTTAATCAAGATTATATTGACATTTAATTTTTTGAGAAACAAATTTCTAATGTATACTTTTTTAACTTTGAACACCGTCACACACATGTTAAGCTCGTAACACACCATTACAAACATGTACTAAAAAATTAAATTCAAAATAGAATATATTAAATATTCTAATTCTTATACCTCACACAACTATGTTGTCAGGGTATTATAGCTTTGTGTGGCCCCAATACCTTTAGTATCTTATTATACAGTTATGGACCAATCGTTACGAAATTTTTGCCTGTAATTCCGGTTCTAAACCAACTTATTGTGGACAAATGTAACAAGTGCGTGACGGATACAAAATTCGATGGAGATAGAAGACAAATAACAGCATTATCAAAAAAAGTTCTCATATTAGAGTCTGTATAGAAACATATGTAAATTTTGTCACGCACGCGTTACATACTTTCATACATTATTCAACTGCACTTACCACTGGATTCTGTTGTTTTTTATATAGGTTTATATATATGCAATTCTTAGTAAGATATTACTTTATTCGTATTTAATATTTATTATTAATATTGGTTTAGCTAACAGTACGTTTACATTTAACCGGATTTCGTTAACCCAGTGGGTTTCAATTGCCATTTCCTTTGCATATATGTCAAATAAATCCTCATAAAGTAGGTTAACCCGGTAAAAAGTTCTAATGTACAAGGAGTTTAACAGCGTTCACACTTTCGACAAATGATAATGGGACAACAAAAAGAAAAACTACCGTTATTTTTCAAAACACAACTAAAAATATATTGTCCGGATTGAAAAAAATATGCTGATGTTTTGAAGCCGAATTTTCGGCGTTTTTTTCCTTTTTTATTATTATCAGGATGCGCATCCAGATAATGGACTAAACTGATTATAGGATTGTATAGGATTTTTGAAAAACTCCCTAAAAGCCGAACTTGGGTCCATTATAGTCCCTCTCCAATCCTGACTCAAATGATAGACCACAATTTGCCATTTCCAAAATCCAGTCCAGATTGGACAGGGACTATAATGGACCCAAGTTCGACTTTTAGGCAGTTTTTAAATAAAATCGGGGACCAAAACCCAGTTTTTTGACTGTATCTCCAAAACGGATTGAGATAACCATCATGAAACCACTCAATGGAAAGGTATTTTTATAACCTTTAAAACGATACCGATTTCAAATAAACCGGATCGGTAGAACCGGATATAATCGGTTACCCGTACCCGAACTTCCGGGTCAAATAACCAAGTACGTCCCCCAAGAAAAAAGATATCCCCTTAATTAGGGTAAAAATACCTACATCTGGAAAAAATTGAAAAAAATCAGATCGTTTTTACTGAATTACAGTTTTGCCAAATTTAATTTTTGCGATACCACAAAAAAGTATTTATGAAAGAAAGTCTGAAACCATCGATAGTTCGCGAACACTAGCTTAAAGATTTAAGTGAATTCCAAAGCAAATGTGAATAGCACTAATTTAGGGGAATTCCCTTTATGTATAAGATCAATGTCTTTTATTACACGACTTTTTCTGGAACCAATCTACCGTGTAAAAACAGACTTAGGTGTATACACAAAAATTATATAAAATAAATTAAGATCCGCTTCTGTCTCCTCCTCTGATGCTGAAATCGTCACGATGATGCATCATTAATAATGGGTTCTGTTATCTTATAAAGGTGTTTTGATTCATTTTAATATGATCAACGGAATGAAGATGGCGCTCAAGTATTCATTTTGTGTTTTTCGAACTTCCTCTTCTGGTAGTTCTGCTATTCGGAGGTAGTCGCAACCGATATGTATCAGGGTCCTCCTCCTGGAGCAAAACTGCGAAGTTTGTGTACTTGGTGGTGGCCTTCTTAAAAGACAACAACAATTTATTTATTTTTTAAATGATTCACATTGTCGCAATTAGGAACTCTATGCACCAGCAACGTACACAGGATTTCATTTCGGGGGGGTGGCCCGGTAGTACAAAATGAAAAAATTCGCTGTTGCAAACATAAATTTACTGTGAAAAAAATTCATATGGGGGGGGCCCAGGCCCCCAGGGCCGCCCCATGCCTACGTCCCTGCTATGCACTCAATAACTTTCCATGTACTTGTCCAAGCCTGGATTTGTATTGTAGTGTTCAAAGCTCGCTAAAGGAATGAGCGACTTCTTACAATTTTGCTCTCCTTTCATACAGTTTCTTGATTGACAAATTAACAGCTGTAATGAAAAAAAGGTTTTATAATAGCTCTGCCTGTTTACTCGATATTTGGTAACTATTGTTACCAAATGTTACTAAATGTTGTCTGTTTACCCAAAAATCCAGTAAAAGAGAGTCAAGTGAGAGAGCAAGTTTGACAGTTCAACAACAACAAACTTACTGGAGTTTACTGAAAGAATTTTATTCAGTAAGATTTAGCAAACTCAGCCATTTTGAGATCAGCTGTTTTATGACCAAACACAAAAATTATTGAAAACATGTTTTTAATTTGCAAGGTTCAATTTGAAAGCATGTTGTATAAAAATTACAGAAAATGGAAGAAAATAAGTAAATAAGTAAGTAATGCAAAGTTTCACTAAATTAGAAACTAATTCCTTATATATTTTTAGCAAGTTCCGGATAGAGGGCAATGTATTGATGCAGGAAGCTTAAATGTTCCCGGGGAACATACCAAATCAATTTTTCTTTTATTGTTCATTTTATTTTTATATTAAATGCAATACAAATAGTTGTATTTGTCCTGTTTACTTTTCTCAGTATTATCGCAAAAGAGAGTAAAAAAGGCTTACTCTCTGAAATAGAACTTACTGAACAAATGTTACTGGAAAAGTAACCAGACACACCTAATACTAGGTTCTTCTGAAAGGCAATTTTGCAAAGTTATGTACATAGTTGTATTTTAGAGGTTAATTTTAAATATTCAAATAGGTGTTGGATGTGTCATTCTTAATTAGTGGAGACCTAAAGTAAATATACACAATGCTTTTATTTGTTTTCGCGACTATTAAACCGTATTTCAATTTGATTTGACTAGTATGCAAAGAAAACAAATGTGTTTAACCATTTGTGAAGAAATTCGCGAATTACAACAAACAGGAATTCATTTAATTTATATTTGAAATACAATATTTAAAACCGCTATAACGCGAACAGGTTTCGAATCAGCATATTTTACTTAACATATGTACTAAAAATAATGAATGTGCTCGCAAAAAAAAATGCTAAATTGTTTTATGGAATTTTAAAAGAATTTTGTAATTTCCTATATAAATTTTACAGGAGAAGGTTCTTTTATAAATTCAGATTAAATAAAGCTATTATTTAGAAATTCAGAATAACGATTGTTTTTTTCAGGGTTACGTTTTTTTACTGTCTGTCCTAGGATGTTTTGTATTGCAAAAATCGCTCCAAGTTTTGGAATAGCCCCCATATGACAGCATCACCATATAATCGGTATTCTGGGAATTTTTGGCACTTTTATAACTGAATTGAGTGTATTTTGGTACATTGACCCCCATTTGGTAGCAAATTGGCAAATTGGCGAATATGGCTCGATATGTCAAGACCTGAAGTTATGAGCTTTTTAATATAAAGGTAAATTTGTGTACAGTATTATTTTGTGTATACAGTCCAAATTATTTAAATCGCTTCAAATTGTAGGAATTCTGCCATCGGAATTATTTTTAATTCTTGTATATTCATTTTACAATAGAGAGAGAATAATTTAAAATGATTTTTCTGTCGATTTTGCATTTCGTTTTCTTGATATTGGACTTTAATTTTTCCAAAAGAATGTACTGTATCTCCCGAATGCAAGGATAGTTGCATTAAATCTGTGAACAGAAATTTGTTCTAAGATTGCGAAAAAATTTGGGGCTTAAAGGATTAACACAAGATGGTACTGTACACATTTGTGAATGTTCAGGTCTTATCAAATTAAAACCCCCCAACAACGAATTTTTACCCGTGACAATAGAACTCTTTTCTTGCACGGACAAGGACATAAAAGTATAAAGATAGGACAATTGATACGTCGACAAATTCCAATAGATGGCTTTTCCTCTGTTGTTACGATATCATAACAACAGAGCAAACAATATTAAACATTCTAAGCGCTATATAACAAGCTTATTAAATAAAAAATATATTTGGATTACATATGTTAAGAGCTGATTATGGACCACATAGAGTGAGCAGCAAAAGTCATGGTACCACATACAAATAAAAAAGAATTCAGTAATTACTCAAAAAATAATTTACAAAATTTAAAACTTCAGTAGTGTTGGCGGTTTATTGGGGATACCATTTGTATTTTGTTTTTGCAAAATAGTCAGGCTGAATCCCAGTTTGTTGTTTTTATAAAAAAAACAACTATTTATTAGTGGGGAATGTATGGCATTGTTTGCCGAGGGGTAAGGCAGGGAAGACTATAGTATACTAGCAACACCAACAAAGTCGTTGTGTGCATTTGTCGCGATGTGACAACACACAACAGTGGGAAAGGTGTGGTATTGTTTGTAAATGCCTTGTTAACCTCGAAGTGAGGCTCCAGCGAAATTCTCATGCAGTTTATGTCGTTGGTCAGCTAAGTACTTCGCTTTGTTACAAGAGACATTTGGGTATGAAAGGTTTTTTGTATAGAAGCAATAGCTTCTGGGGAGAATATCCCAACAAAAAACTAAGGGAACTGATGAGGATCAGTGGCGTGATCCGAAACTATAGTCTTCCCTGCCTTACCCCTCGGCAAACAATGCCATACATTCCCCACTAATAAATAGTTGTTTTTTTTTATAAAAACAACAAACTGGGATTCAGCCTGACTATTTTGCAAAAACAAAATACAAATGGTATCCCAAATAAACCGCCAACACTACTGAAGTTTTAGACGCAGGCACGGTTAAACTGTTTGGTTTGTTGCTGTATACTAGCAACACCAACAAAGTCGTTGTGTGCATTTGTCGCGATGTGACAACACACAATAGTGGGAAAGGTGTTGTATTGTTTGTAAATGCCTTGTTAAACTCGAAGTGAGGCTCCAGCGAAATTCTCATGCAGTTTATGTCGTTGGTCAGCTAAGTACTTCGCTTTGTTACAAGAGACATTTGGGTATGAAAGGTTTTTTGTATAGAAGCAATAGCTTCTGGGGAGAATATCCCAACAAAAAACTAAGGGAACTGATGAGGATCAGTGGCGTGATCCGAAACTATAGTCTTCCCTGCCTTACCCCTCGGCAAACAATGCCATACATTACCCACTAATAAATAGCTGCTTTTTTTTATAAAAACAACAAACTGGGATTCAGCCTGACTATTTTGCAAAAACAAAATTTAAAACTATTTTTTTTATTTTATGTATTCACTCCTATATTACAACAATGGAAAGTAATATTTAATTTATTTGTTCCAACAAACCATAAAAATAATCGAGATCGTGTCAACTCCAAATTTTTGCACAGCATAAGTCATGGTAGCCCTGGTCAGAGCTGATATTACACATCATTTATGGGATAAAATCGTTTAGTAAAATAGGTGGCAACAATTTAGAGTTTTGTCAAATTCTCTTTTAAAACAATAACGGTACTTTCCACATTCCCAAAAGCATTTGCATAGTGCAACAAGTGAAAGCAAGTATTTTTTAAAATGCCTAGAAAATAACTAACTATTGAATAGCGAAAAATAATAATTAATAACCATGAAATGGGAAAATCCTATTCCGAAACAGGTAAAATGATAAACAGAACCAAATCAGCAGTCAAAAAAGTAGTTAATCGATACAAAAAGAAAATAAAATTTAAAATAAACCGCGATCGGGCCGTCTCAGGAAGCTCAACATCAGGGAAGAAGGAAAAATTGAATGTATTTTTAAAAAAGGGTCCATTTACCAGCTTTCCTAAAATCGCTGTAGACTTTAAAGAATTATTTGGGAAAGCAGTTTCAGCAGACACGGTACGTAGGTGCATCAAGAAGTGTGGAATCAATGATCGCACTGCCCGCAAAAAAAAACTTGTTAACAAAACAAATAGAAAGAAGCGTGTCGATTTTGCGTGTCGATTATAAAAACAAGACAGATGAGTTCTGGGAAAAAGTTATTTTTTCGAACGAATCGAAATTTAACATATTTGGTCGGATGGACGCTCTTTGGTGTGGCGGAAGAAAGGCGAAGAGCTCAATCCTAAGAATACTCGAAAAACAGTGAAGCACGGAGGGGTTGGAGTAATGGTATGAGGATGCATGTCAACAACTGGTGTTGGAAATTTGGTGTTCATTGAGGAAATAATGAATAAAACTGTTTACATGAATATTTTGAAACAAAATTTGAATCAAAGTCCTGAAAAACTCAACATTCGTGATAATTATTACTTCCAACAGGACAATGATCCAAAACACACTGCTATTGACGTTAAGAATTGGATCGTATGCAATACACCACACATGCTGATAACACCTCCACAAAGCCCCCATTTAAATCCGATTGAGCACCTATGGGATCATCTAGCTAAACGAATCCGAAATCATACAATTTCCAGTAAGGCCCAACTCAAAGAAATACTTCTGACAGAATGGGGTTAAATATCGTCCGACTACACTAAAAAACTTGTATACGCAATGCCCGAACGATTGAATGAAGTTTTAAAAGTCAAGGGATATCCTACCAAATATTAGTTAAGTCAATTGAATTGTAAAAATTAAGTAATATTAAATAATTCATTATTTTTCTCCAGGGGAACCAAGACTGTGCAAAAATATGGACTTTTCACCATGTCTATTTTGTTCTATATTTTGTTATAATAAACAAATTAAATATTACTTTAATTTGTTGTTGTAAAGGATTGAAAACATGAAATAAAAATATATATTTGAAATTTTGTGAATTACTTTTTGAGGAATTACTGAATAGTTTTTGATTTGTATGGGGTACCATGACTTTTGCTGCTCACTGTATATCAAAAGAAAAATCTAAAAATTTCAATTTTTTGATCATGTTATACGCTTTTCAATACATAGATGAGTGCAAAAAATATGTACAGTACCAAAATTGTGTATACAGTCCAAAATATTTAAATCGCTTCGTATTCGAAATGAACGAATTATAAGTTTCTATGGCCTATCTTGAATAATTGTACCATGGTTACATTAAATCCGTGCCAAAGACAAGAAAACGTAGACTCGACAAAATATATTAAACAAAATAGTTTATAAAAAATATCCAGGGGGAATCAGGTATAACAGAGGCATGTTAACAATAAAAACGCCAATACGCGATAATGGTTTTATAAAATGTAAATAAAATCAGAGATCTGCACTCAACATATACATTTTTTATTTAAAAAGCTTGCTATATAGCGCTTAGAATGTTTAATATTGTTCGCTCTGTTGTTATGATATCGTAACAACAGAGGAAAAACCATCTATTGGAATTTGTCGACGTATCAATTGTCCTATCTTTATACTTTTATGTCTTTCTTATTTCTCGATTTTGTTTAGCTCGCTAAAATATATGGAATCGACGTATTTGGGTAATACGGCCGTACAAAACACTTCGCCATAGTGGGGAAGTTGAATATTTATGTAGATCTCGTTGGATTTTAGGTAACGTTGTTATATTTTTATACGCAATGTGTATTTGGGTAACATTCATTGAAATATATGTATTTAACCTTTGAGGCGAATAAAATCCTACACATACACATGAATCCTTGCATTCGGGAGATACAGTACATTCTTTCTGAATAATAAAAGTCCAATATCAAGAAAACCAAATACGAAATCGACGAAAAATCGTTTGAAATAATTCTGATGACAGAATTCGTACAATTCGAATGCGAAGCGATTTCAATAATTTGGACTGTATACACAAATTAGTATTGTACACATTTTTGTCCTTTTCTCTATAATGAAAAGCTCATAACTTTACCAAAATTGGACTTTTTTAGATTTTTCTTTTGATATGTGTCGTCCGTAATCAGGACTCGCCATATGAAGTCCAAAAATATATATCTACTAGCAGCATATTAATATAAGCTCTAAAACATTTTGTTGCCTGTGGGTAACATTGGGCCACAAAGGCTTAATTTTGATTGGTGAGTATTTTCTGTGCCAAATTTATTCAAATTAACCCTTTTTATGTACTCGTCGTTTTATTCTAATACAACAGTGATATCGTTATTTTTTATATGTTTCCATTATAGAAAAAAAGTATGTCCTATTTAAGACAATTCAAATAGTCATACATATAATTTTGAAAAAAATTAACAATGTCATGAAAATAATAGAATATCAGATAGACATATTGTATTCAAACAACAAATGTGTTTAACTTACCAACAGGTGGCGCTTTTAAAATATCTTTCTATTGGAAATTTACAGTTTTAGTAGTGGGGATTAAAATTTGGTAATACTATATTTACCCATTTGGTAATACTATATTTCACCGGGTAAATACCCATTTGCGGGTATTTATTTGGGTATTTACTATATTGAATCGGTAATACAACATCTTACACCCTATTTCCTGGTTTCTGTTATCAAATCGATTTAGAATGGATAGTTTTACGATACTTTAACGACGTGGGTAAATACCCGAGTTTTTACCCAAAAATTGGGTATAAACTCATTAACTGCGGAACCACTTGACTTAGGCGCCCAAAATTTGTCATATATATTTTAATTGAAAGCAAATATAGAAATCCAAAATGTGGTCCCTGGGTCCAAGTTTTGATATAGCCCCCATATAACCGTAAATTGGCACGCTCCATTGTCTTGAAAAATGTAATATACAAAAGATGTCAAACAAGATGCATTTCCAAAGAGCAACTTGAAATATGTTTTGAATTTTCAAATTATAAATCGCAGTTGCTACATTCACTAACGATTGATACAACTTTAATTCCAGTCACATATTATTTGAATATACAGTTCATATGACAGATTCTGCAACACAGACTGAGTGAGTACCATAATCATATATGTCATAAGGACTGAGAGTACTGAGTGAGTACCATAATCATATATGTTATAAGGCTAGTGAGGGTATACACACTTTGATACGACCAAAAATGTGTCTCATCGAAGTGACGGGTTTTCCACCCACAGAACATGAGCTTCAATTTGTGTCACAGTGTTATTTATTAATTTAATGTTATTATAGGCCAATAGAATTATATACGGAAGTGCAGAACGAAAACGAAAAAAAGAAACCCTTAATAAAGGAGCTACAAAACAAAGATCTTCTCATAAAACAGTATGAACATGAGAAATATATTTCTCATTTTAAAAAAATATTCACAGAGGGGCAAATGAAAAAAATACTTTCTCCTGGTTACCCACAATGGAAGTGGAACGACATTTCCCACTCAATTTGCCTATATACTTCAGGTCCACGAGCATATAAACACTTATACAACATGGGTCATCCTCTTCCATGTGTTTCAACTCTGACTTTGTTGGCACGTAAGGTTGAAATACGGGAAGGGATTATGTCTCCAGCATTGGACATAATGAGACATAACAATGGTCTTTCCGCTGACGATAAGATATGTGTATTGTGTCTGGACGAAATGAAAATAGTGGAGACGTATGAGTATGACGCTGCTTTAGACCTTGTGAAGAAGCCTGCAAGTTATGTCCAGGTAGTAATGGTTCGTGGCCTGCGTACTTCCTGGAAACAACCAATATTTTTTGATTTCGATCGCGAAATGGACAAGGACACATTATTTAACATAATTATGGATCTTAATGCTGCTGGATACACTGTGGCGATGGTTAACGACATGGGCCCGACAAACCAAAAATTATGGAGATATTTGAACGTTACCCATGGTATATATTTGTAGCTTTATATTTCTGCTACAGATTAATGATGTTTTTTTCTTTAGATAAACCGTGGTTTCAAAGCCCTGTTCATGAGAAAAAGAAAATTTTTACATTTGCTGACACTCCTCACTTGCTGAAATTACTAAGAAATCACTTCCTGGATTCTGGGTTAATATACAAAAATGAAATATTCACTAGTAGGACCGTTGTTGATTTATTAAAGCACACGTCTTCTAGTGATGTCTCAATACCTTACAAAGTGAATAATGAACACTTAACCGTTAAAGGCCCAGGTTTGTTTCATTGTGCAATATTAAACACATTTAATATATTATGAACTCGCGTTGTAGAAACACTTATTTCCATATGCGAAATAATAAGCATATTAGCAGTTATCATTGTTATATGTACAAGAGTATTTATGCACATATGTACCTAACAAATATGCACATATGTACCTAACATGTCATAAAAAACTTTAGATTCATATTACATCTATTCTGTGGTATCCAATCCATGCATAACCTTAAATGGAATATTCCAACCACATCGGTTTAAAAATATGACGAGAAACATAAAAATATATGTATACAATCATTATATGAGCCGAGATGTTGCAAACGTCTCGAATGACAATATTATGTTATGGTGGAGAGTGTGAAAATATATTTTATGTTGTATTTCAATTTGTTTTTTTATAATACATTATTTATATTTATGTATAGGAAGACAAAAGGTTAAATTGGCGGCTCAACTGTTCTCTAATAGTACAGCAAAAGCAATACTGCGAAGTGAGACGTATGGTTTAGACATATATAAAGCTCGTATTACAGCTGAATTTTTTCAACTTGTTAACGACTGATTTGATGTCCTTAACTCAAACATAAATACCTTCAAATACCCCGGAAAAGTAAAATATATTTCGTATATTACATTATGCAACAAAATGGAGCTAATGGTTTTGGGTGGGAAATTTCTTTTGGTGTTGAGTATAACAACATCTCAGAAGGGAATGATCACGTTGGACCATTTCGGAGACAGACCCAGGTCTCCAAATTTTGAAACGGATAGTCAGATAATAAAACCCACATAAAAATAAGTAAAATACTAATACGATTTGTAATCATACAAATCCGCTCAGAATATTTCAAGAAAATAAGGAAGAAAGGGACACACAAGAATGTGAGTTATATATATATATATATCAATCGAGATTACTGAAGACTCCAAACTGAT
The DNA here is from genome assembly GCF_032173495.1 of Musca vetustissima. Taxonomy (NCBI): domain Eukaryota; kingdom Metazoa; phylum Arthropoda; class Insecta; order Diptera; family Muscidae; genus Musca; species Musca vetustissima. Next base: position 27,071 of record NW_026888877.1, read on the forward strand.
AAAAACATTCCCCTTTCTAGATACTTATTGTATATACCAAGAGATTTGATCCTCAAAACCAATTTTCACACACCCTCCATATTGTTGCACAGTATTATTCAAAAATTGTATATTAAAGTTGTTTTTATTAGGAGCCATATGTAATATCCTATGAAAAATAAACTGAAACGCTAATGAATATGACACAAGCGGTTTCAGAGCCAATGATTCCTGGAAGAAAAAATATGTATGCCCTTTTCAAAAAGGAATTATTATAATTTTCGGTATGTTCTAACATTCCGCTTAAACCAAGATTTATTGGAACATTTTTTCGGTGCCTTAAGAAGCAAAGGGGGACTCAACGATCACCCAACTCCAAAAGAATTCAAATACCGTATGAGGAAATATATATATTGGGTTTGTATTAAAATTAGTTTTTAAGACACATCATTAGTCTGTTTCGAGAGTATAATACTTCCCAGAACCTTTTTCTTTGTATTATATTTTATTTTTTCCCTTCACTTGAAATAACGATATTCCTTTGTATTTTAAAGAAACACTCGTTTGGCGTAAATTATTCCATTGTCGGCCACGTCATCTATAGCATTGACTTAGTTGAAAGATGAAAACTATAATTTCAATGAGTTGGAGTGTGAAGAAATTAATTCAACTGCAGAAAAATATCAAGATCAAACTTATAATTTTGAAGAATTGGAATGTGAAAATTTTCAAGACTTAGGTAGCCTACAAGACGATGCCTTAGAATATATAGCGGGATATATTATTCAAAAACTCAACCTTGATGAGCACCTAAGTCATTCACTTGGGTGGACCAGATTTCGAAGGTGTCACTGAAAAAACCATCACCGCAATTCCTCATAAAAATTAAACAGCTAGAGCTGATTTTTGAAAATGTGAATGGGAGCAAAATAAGCCATAACGAACATAGCCGGATGACCAAAATGAGTACATATGTAGATCTGCCTGACAAAATTAAATCGTTCTTCTTTAAATGTCGTATTTATTTTCGCATAAAAAACCTAAACACCCATTTAAAAATCAAAAAGCTAAACAAAAAATATTAGGCCAAAAAAATGTTAAAAATTCAACTTTAAACTGTAAACGAAAATTTTCTGTTATAATGTACTTTGGCTCTCAGATTTGTGAGATGCAATCCAAAAATATCATGTGATATTCGAAATATCTATGCATATATATTATTATTATTAACAATATGACTATAATTGAAATAAAACGGAATTTTTAATGCATAACGAAACATTGTTCACTGATATTTATGGTACATTCCAGTACTGCAAGAATCAACTAATTTACTTTGTTATCGTAGTAAAAAATTGTATATTCTATAGTACGGGAGCAGACCATTAATGTAATCACAACGCATTACAGCTTCAAAAATTTACTTGAATTATGTTTGGCCTCATGAATAGTAAGGAAAATATTTTATTCGGATCAAACATCGCGTTTAACGAACCAAAAATTTAAATATATTTAACACACTATTGCAACGCAGAACATTCGGCGTAGATGTTGTCTGCACCGTGATGTTGTATTATGCCACGGGTTATTCATCGCATCAATTCTGTCTTAGCATTTAATATGTGAAAATGATGCATAAACAGGAGGTGTGCGTTTTTAGAAGATATAACAGAATTTGAATATATTTTTGAAGGAATTCAGGATGGGACATGGACTGCGAATGTTGCTCAATATCTTTTAAATGCATCGTATAAGGCTGCACCATTACATGAGGGGTATACAAAAATATTGGATTTATATTGATATATTTTCTGTTCATTGTTATAACGCAAATTTGTACCACTTATCATTCACTTATTTTGTAGTATATTAATATTAATACAAACGTCAAATATCAAAACAAAAATAAACAAATCAATTTTGAAGTATGTCATCTAAAATTATTTTGAAGTTATAAGACACAGCTACAGAGCTGTATTTTTCTATTTCCTTCGAAGTTATTCTACCTCTTGCTATCGTACCATGATTGTATGTACATGTTGTCCATAAAATGCACGTACATTTTGGGACAACCGCAAGGATGAACATCAGAAGACATTCTGAATAGAGTTATGATTCTAAGATCCACAACCTAGATTATTTTTCTTGAAAATAATAATAGTTCCATAGGACCACGTTGTTTCTTAAAGTACCTAAAATGTTGCTATGCCGTGGGAAATGTCAAATCATATGGTGGTTATATGCCTAATCGTTGGTCAATATCTTTGAGCTTATAAAGCCAACACCTCGCATATATTCGATGCCGAATATGTGTATCACAGAGAAAACTAAGATACGAGAATGTTTTCTTTGCAAAATTATCTCATTATCCTCAACTGGAAAGCAAATAGCCAACAAAAAACAGCAATATTAAAAAATCAAAACCATTTATTACACAAATGTCTCAATATATCAAGTACCGATTTATTTAATTAGGGCATCTGATAGCAAGTAAAATTAAGATCGAACTTGTTATACCTTTCAACGTAGATTCATTTAATTGGTCGGGACATTTACATGGGGGGTATATTACAGCAGCATGTGCTTTGAAACTCAGGTTGGACAACGGTGGTAAGAACATCAACATAACGAAAATTAAGCGGGAAATATGTATGGCGTCATTTTAAAACGTTAAGCCATAGTGCATAACTTCTGGGAATATTTTTTTTATTGACAGCAATCCAACTCTATAAGAAAATTCGGTCAAAGTCTTTATAATACCGAAAATAGGTTGGTACCTGTATGAAGGAGATATATCAAAACTTGGAACTAAATATAACATTTCCCCAAAATATTGAATATTGTGGGTACCATTGGCCAATATTGATAATTTTTAGTAGGATTCATTCACCAAATAAAACAGCCAAATGCCAAATTGCAGCTGATTAGACTTAAAAACGTGCCCCAATCCCCCACAGCATCGAAAAATTTGGAGTACTAATACATATGTAATGAGTATCCATAATATTAAATTAGAAGTAGTTCTTTTAAATATTGGGGGTACCGTATGTGCAAATTTTAAAGCGCTATCTTAAATAGTGGAGGGTAAAAAAGCAAACTTAACATTGGGGTACCGTTGTGAGAAAGTCTTATAAATATATTGGAAAAAATGTATTAAATTCGAAAGTCAATTTATTTCCACGAATTCAAATATTTGTAAATGTATAACCTCCGAAATTTTAGAGTGCAAAAATAGCAACAAGACTGGCTAATGTCGCTTTATGTGTGCTCAGATAAATACCAAGGTATTACAAATATCTGTACATTCCACTTTATGGTGTAGGGTAAAAATATTGCTTGGCAAGACAACGTTTGCCGTGCCCGCTAGTATCAAATAAATTTGAAATATATTCAAGTTTAACTGAAATGGAAATAAAGTTTTTAACACGTTCGTCTGGAAGTAATTACTTTGTTATGGATGAAACAAACATTTTATGGTATTCCCTACTGGATTTTGGGAAGAAATCATAACCTTTAATTAATTTTTCGCGTTTTTAGTTTTGTGTTGAAAAAATGTCAAATAAACACATATACTTGTTGCGTATATTTATTTTATTTTGGCAGAAGGGTCCACACGTGCATAGTTGCTTTTTTGTTATTCATCTCAAGCTGCCCTACCTTGTATTATTGTAACATGGTATTACCGATTCAATATAGTATATACCCAAATAAATACCCACAAATGGGTATTTACCCAATTTACCGGGTATTTACCCTTTGGGTATTTACCCACTGCCCATCTCTACAGATACCGATTATATCGCTTTGCCTTCTAGAAACGAGAGTACTCTCTAATACAGAGTTTTTAAATGAATCTGTACAAGTTAAACTTTGAATGGTATTAAAGGTTGCCGTTACAATGTACACAAGAAGGGAAATATTTTCCAAATTTTAAATAAATAAATAGTCAATAAACCATCAAACAAATAAAAATTGTCGCATACCTCCTTTAGTATCGCGTTCAACCCGACGGATTTACTATGGGCCGTGGACTCTTAGCCCTTGGACATCATAAGGGTACAACCAGTAAACAAACTGCAACGAACATGGACTATACACAGTAACACAATACGATCAAACAATCAATGTTTCTAGGGATCCAGAACACTGGTATTTTTTCTTTTCTGATTTCTTACTGGCTATTATAAAATTATACACAAGAAAATTACTGAATTTTTTTTCTTTAAATATTAGAAAAAAATCCTTGAAACCCTGTTTATCCGAGTTCTCACTGGGGAAAATTCTAGTTACTAACTAAACAGAGGATAAATCCCTTACACATAACAGTATAGGAGGTGATGCAAATGTGGTATACCCATTTGTTTTTAGATTGCCAAATTTTTATTTTTTATCGAATTAAATTGAAAATTTACACTTAACATGCTACATGTGTTGTCTTTCCATGTATCAATTTGAAAATAATATTATTCTAACAATTTAAGAGATATTTGAGAAAATATTTGAAATCCCATAAAAAGTGATTTTAAAAAAAGTGCAGGTAATGTGGTATAGTATAATTTTCACTTCCAATTGATATCTTATATAATTTATTGTTTTTAATGAATGCGAATTAGCTCGAGATTTATGTCTGTTAAGATTTTTAACGGATACCGTTGAGTGCAACTTTAATTTTTATTATATAATAATGTCTACACATGGCAATATTTAATTTTTGTATGGAGAAGTTGTTAAAACTCATAGCCTTTGTTTTTCATCCTTGTGATTCATGGTAGACTCTCGTAGAGTACAAATGTTTCACATAGTAATGAGATTTTGTCTAGTGCTGACCTTTTTTTATGCAGAATCAAGGTATACCACATTACCTACACTTGTGTTTACTGAAGAAATGTCTAGTTTTTTTTTTCAAATTGGTGATTATGTGGTGCAATCGCGCATATTATTTGATTTTTAGTTCATACTGATTATTTTAATGCTTTAGTAATAACGATTAAAGTACATCCGTAAAACAAAAAATTATTTTTAAACTTCAACCGAAAAAAAGTCAATTTCATGAAAAATTTTATTTTTGGTACTGATTCTCAACGTGATTTAAATAAATTAAACAGGCCATTGCTATCTTATTTTTTGAAAACAGCAAACTATAGAACATGTTTCAGTTATTCTAAAATTTTCAGTTTACAAAAAAAGTGACTATACCACATTACAAACCTATACCACATTTGCATCACTTCCACTAATTGATTTCTTGATAAAATTTTGTATAAAAACTACATATAATAAATGAATATCATAAAAAATATAATAAATAAAAAAAATAGAAATGACAAAACATTATGTGGTGTACGTTGGAATTGCAATTTTCGAATTTCGAAAATATGAATATTGTGCTAGGTTTGTGCCAAATTGTTTTGTATTTTTTTCGAAATTCGAAAAACTAAGGATGATATTCGAAAAAACATTTTTTTTCGAAAAAATTTCACAGAATTGCAATTTTCGAATTTCGAAAAAATTAAAGTTGTGCTGAATTGTGCTAGAAGAGCACACAAATGTGCCGTTTAAAATTTTTCAATATCTCTTACCATTTTCGAAAAAAATTCGATTTTCAAACATATGCCAGAATTGCAATTTTCAAAATTTGAAAAAAAGTTGTGCTGGATTGTGCTCGCAGAGCACATAATTGTGCCGTTTATATTTTTTGAATGTCTTTAACCGTTTTGAAGTTTTTGCAATTTCAAATATATTATATAAAACCAGTATTTTGTATGAAAAATCTTTGTAAATTTGGTAAAACTGCAAATATCAAAATGAGGTAAATTGTGCTGAGTTGTGATCGCCTAGCTCAATTTTTTGTCCATACATTACAAATTTCTATCGCTACTCGTTACTCGCTAAAATTGAAAAATCCTTATAATTTCCATAAAAATTAGAATCTTTGAAATCTGAAAGTTGTGCTGATTTGTGCTAACCTATCACACATTTTTCGCCATGCATTGCAAATTTCTATCGCTACTCGTTACTCGCTAAAATTAAAAATTCTTATAATTTCCATAAAAATTAAAATTTTCGAAATCTGATTTGTGCTAGCCTAGCACAACTTTTCGTCCATACACCGCGAAATTGTGTTTCCACTCGTTACTCGTTAAAATCGATCATATTTATTTGGGGATAAAAATAGCATTTATAATTCGATTTGGATGAGGTTTGGTACACCTCATTTATTTGGCCCAAGGACGAACCCTATTGGAATTGGTGAAAATCGGTTCAGATGTACATATTGCTCATATATATATTTTCGTCCGAATTTAGCGCATTTTGATATTTGCATTTTTAGCAAAATTACAACGATTTTTATCCCCAAATAAATATGATCGATTTTAACGAGTAACGAGTGGAAACACAATTTCACGATGTATGGACGAAAAGTTGTGCTAGGCTATCACAAATCAGATTTCGAAAATTTTAATTTTTATGGAAATTATAAGAATTTTTCAATTTTAGCGAGTAACGAGTAGCGATAGAAATTTGCAATGTATGGCGAAAAATTTGTGATAGGTTAGCACAAATCAGCACAACTTTCAGATTTCAAAAATTCGAATTTTTATGGAAATTATAAGGATTTTTCAATTTTAGCGAGTAACGAGTAGCGATAGAAATTTGTATGTATGGATGTATGTACAAAAAATTGTGCTAGGCGAGCACAATTTAGCGCATTTTGATATTCGCATTTTTACCAAATTTACAAAGATTTCTCATACAAAATACTGGTTTTATATAATATATTCGAAATTGCAAAAACTTGAAAACGGTTAAAGATATCCAAAAAATTTAAACGGCACAATTATGTGCTCGGCGAGCACAATCCAGCCTTTATTTTTTCAAATTTCGAAAATTGCAATTCTGGCATATGTTCGAAAATCGCATTTTTTTTTTTTGAAAATGGTAAGAGATATTGAAAAATTTTAAACGGCACAATTATGTGCTCTGGTAGCACAATTCAGCACAACTTTAATTTCTCGAAATTCGAAAATTGCAATCCTGCCATACGTTCGAAAATATCGATTATTTCGAAAACGGTACATGATATCGAAAAAAATTTAACGGCACAATTGAGCTTTATTCAGCACAACTTTCATTTTTTCGAAATTCAAAAATTGCAATTCTGTGAAATTTTTTCGAAAAAAAATTTTTTTTTCGAATATCTTCCTTAGATTTTCGAATTTCGAAAAAAATACGGCACAATTTGGCACAAACCTAGCACAATTCAGCACAACATTCATATTTTCGAAATTCGAAAATTGCAATTCTAACGTACACCACATCAAAACATTATTTTAACAAAACCATACAAACATAAATTCGTCAAATTGAATATGACTCCTACAAGTATGCTACACTTAGCTGGGTATTACTGGAACTGATGGAGATTACATGTGGAGAGTGGTTCTATTTCAATCTTCCTCTCTTCTAGATTCACTTTGTTTTCGGGGTCCCCAAGTACACAATTTGATTCTACCTTTCCGCCGCGCCAACTCTGTACTCTAGACATACTTTTTAAGGAATTTTTACATGCGTTATTGAGAAATTTAATAGTGTAGCTAAGTAAAATATAACATATTACCAAATAAGTTATGATCGGTCCGGCCGAATATAATAATAATATTTAGTACAAGGATGTGCTATGCAATGGTAACCCAAAATCGCCTAAATACCGAATATTGATGATACGGCTGTGTGGGGGCTACTCTGAAACTTGGGTCAATCTTAATAATTTTTCGTACGGAGATGTGGTATACAATGAGCTCCAAACATACCAAATAGTCAGTTCCGTTGGAAAACGTGTCCAAAAAACCGAAAATTGGAGTACCGTTATATGAGAGCTACACCAAAACGTGGACCGATATACCAATACCAAACATCCTTCTACTAGCAATGCCAGTGTAAATTTTAAAACTCTATCTTAAATATTGCGATTTCTATCGTGATTTCAACAGACGGGCCAACGTTTCCACGACAGAGGGGTCTACGATCCGAAACGGCCAACGTCTGTCAACTCAGCCCATGGTATAAAAGCAATAGGGCTGCTAGAACAACAACAACAACGGACAAACATAGCATTTTATTCTGATCATGAATATGCAGTGGTGGGCGTCTAATTAAGACATTAATTGAAGTATTTTTAATTCTGAACACTTTAATATACTGCACCTAAGAGATTTAGTGTGAAAATAGAAAATTATTCCACTCAGTTTTTCATAAATTTTTATGAAAAAACATCGACTTTGAAGTTGCCACATAAATAAAACATTGCGCGATTATTTAGTTTATTTCTTTATGAATATTAAAAAAATCCTTTTATTTGTCAAATTAAACAAACAATAAATACTTCTTAAAACAAATAAATACTTAAAATAACAAATCGAAAATTGGAAATAATCCAAAACGATATCGAAAGCCTTATTTACCCCTTGTTGGCCCAATGCTGCCCACAGGCAACACAATGTTTTTAGAGCTTATATTTAATATACATCTAGTAGATATACATATACATCTAGTAGATATACATATTCATATGTCAAGCCCTGATTATTAACGCACATATCTAAAGAAAAATCTAAAAAATTAAATTTATTGGTAATTTTATGAACTTTTCTATATAGAGAAGAGTATTTGTGTATACAGTCCAAATCATTTAAATCGCTTCGTATTCGAATGTACGAATTCTGTCATCAGAATTGTTTTGATTCTAGTAAAAAAGAATATGGAGAATAATTGGACTTTTCTTTTTCAGAAAGTATCAAAAATGTTTCTGTGTGCCAGAAACTTTTATTGGTCGTTATAGGTGCTTTTCTCTGTTCATTCTGTTTTGACTGATATATTTGTTGATCAAATATATTCTAAACTACCCAAAGGATCGATTTGATATAATAAATGCCAATATTAATCAATATTTCCTCACATACTGCAAAAATATTCCGGCCTTCTTAAATAAAGACTTTTGAAATCGAATCGTTCCTTAGGTTTATTCCCATTTTTTGAGATTTTTTTTCAAATATTTATATATTTTAAGAAGCTTTTTTTTTTTGTTTTCCAGAAATTCTAGCTATTTTTTTACAGTCCGACGTATATTTTCTACATAGAACTATTTTATGTGCAAGGGTTTAATGCAGCTATCCTAAATATCCGCTACATCCTTGCTTTCGAGAGATAAAGTGCCTTCTTTGTGAAAAATAAAAGTCCAATATCAAGAAGAACAAATGCAACAAGAATAAAAAATAATTTTGGACGATACAACTTGTACATTTCGAATACGAAGCTTTTTAAATAATTTAGAATGTATACACAAGTTGGTACTGTACACATTTGGACCACAAAGGGTTCCAGGTGTTGCAAACGTAATGACAAATTTAATATACACTCCACCTTGATGTTAAGGGTACAAAAACTAAATCAGTGTGTCGCATGTTGCCTATGGCGGTTTGACGTGCACATCCCACGATTTCTTGCAGAAATTTCTAATAAATATACGAATTGGTCAATTGGCGAAAACACACACAAGAAAAACAACATCTCCACCTTAAAGTGTTCCCTATGGCACGGTGGACATCGCCTCTTGGTAATGGCGATAATATTTTCATAATTTCATTCATAGTTAATTTTTGAGAGCACTACCTAAAATTCAACTAGGGCGTTTATATGAATGTTACCGAAATACGTCGACGTACGAATTTTCAAAGTTGAACAAATTCAACTATGACAGAACGTAGTTTTGTTTTTTTCTTTTGGTGAATATAGAAACGAAACAAATAGATAGTTTATTTCTATAAATATTCAATAAGAATTATAAAATTTCAATAAGAATGTGAAATATTTTAATACATTGTATAATTTTTTGATTCGCGATTTCGTTTAGTTTTCTAAAGTGGGCCACACACGTCAAACATGTGCGTTCGATCGGTGTGAATCGAAGCAATGTTTGAGTGTGTGGTACGGTGTACACACCGATATGACGGTGCGCACACCGATCGGAAGAATTTAAAAATTTTTAATTTTTCCTTGTGCGACGCGCACATGTTTGACGTCTGTGGTGTGTGGATATTTTCTCATTTTTTGTGAAATTTCGTGAAATGCGGATCAGCGGACAATGTCAAACATATGCAAAAAATGTTTTGGAAGAATTTGTGATGGTTTTTTTACACATATCCTACAGTGTGGGAAATAAAAATATTTTTATAAATAAAGTAAATTTATATTAAATAAAAATATTTGATCTTTCTCCGTCATCACTATCGCTGTCCATCTTCACGGTTCAAAAATAAATATGAAATGAAGTTTTGTGGATCTGTTTGACGTGTGTGGGCTAGAAGCTTCACACCGATCGAACGCACATGTTTGACGTGTGTGGCACACTTAAGAGATATCGATTCGACGTATTTGGGTAATACGGCCGTACAAATATTCAACATACCCAGGGCTGTCAGATTTGACGATTTATCGTCATTTTGACGATTTTTTGGTCAAAAATTGAAAAATGACGATTTGACGATTTTTGCCCAAGAAATGATTTTTGGTCATTTTAGTAATATTGCAATATTTGGATTCTTTTTGTTATGGCAACATCAAAAATGTATAAAGCGAAAGAAAAGGTAAAAAGAATATGAATATTTGGCATATGTGTGTGAGGTATACTTTGTATTGGTACAAAGCCAACAACAGTTTACGTTTACCCAGATAGATGAAAAACTACCAATCAGCTGTGCCGTTCTCTGGGTAGACATCAACAAAACAAATAAAAGTTAACGGTTGTTGTTTTTTGACACGGGCAAATGGAAGAAGAAAATTGGTGAACGGGAAAGTTGTTATATTAAATTTAAGTTTCAATTTATACAAAGTTATTACAATTTTAAAAAGATTCGATTTGAAAGCATTTTTAAAATTGTATCTATGATAAGTCCCACGTATATTAGTATTGAAAAGAATACTTCATTTTTCGATATCCTTAAAGAATTTCCACATTTTGTGAACGAAGATGAAAAACAAAAATTCTATTCAGAATTTCGCGAACTAAGGTTGTTTGATTTGTGAAAATGATGAAACCGATTTATTTCGTTTTTGGAATGCAATATTTGATTTGAAACGTGGTGATGGTTCATATGTTTTTCCAATAATAACTAAATTTGTACGGATGGTAATGGTATTACCCCATTCTTCAGCAAATGTTGAGCGTGTTTTCAGCCAAGTAAATCTTAATAAAACGAAAAATCGAAATTCCCCCAATAAGGATTCAATGGAGAAATTTATACCAAAAATTATTTAAAAGTTAACAAAACAAATTGTTATGATACGTTAATTAAAACCGACATGTTGAGAATGATTAACACAAATATATCTTTTCAAAATGAATGACTTTATTAAAGTCGAAATGACTATTCAAATATTTATTAAAATAAATGAATTTCTTGATTAGCTTTTAAAAAACGTGTTTAATAAATTGAATACCTCTTTTATGTTCCTTTTAATAAAAAAATATATTTAAATATATCTAAATGTGCCTATTTAAATTTTTGACGATTTTTGATAAAAAAAATCGTCATTTTGACGATTTTCCCCAAAAAAATCTGGCAGCCCTGAACATACCTCATATTGGGTATGTTGAATATTTTTGTACGCCTCGTTGAATTTTAGGTAACGTTGGTAAATATTGTACATGTGTTCGCTTTGAATACATGTAGAAATTCTTCTAACCGCTATTTTTCCAAAAAAATGTGAGTATTTAATTAATATTATAATTATTTTCCTACTCCGCTCTACTTTACCACTATTTGCGATAATTTGTACTCTTGCTTTCTCTTTTTTGACAAAAACAAATGTATTCCTGCCACCACACACATACACCGATCATTGTTCGGCTGTGTGTTTTGTTTTGGTATCATTCAAAAAAAGTAATCCTGGCAAGAAAAAACAATCATTCGTTGTTTGGCTGTGTTCTGTTTTGGTATTGTTCTACCCCTCACCACAGTTGCTGGTTCCAAGTTTTGCAACCGATTGTTAGACTACTCTTTCTCTTGATAGCCGAGACGCCTACCACTAGATTGCGATTAGTTTTCTATTCCATTGTTTCCGTCTTTCACGCGCTGTTATCGACCTTTGCATTGATGTTATACAATTTGCATATGCATTTTCCTAATTATGTTAGTATAAATGCTAAATACAATATATCAATCAAGTGTTGATTTGTCAAAAAAGTGTGTTGAGCAGAGTGTTTACTTTGGTTGTAATGTCGTAAAACAAGAACACGCAAGTAAATAAATAAGAAAAAGCTAGACAAGAAAGACACGTAAAAGAAGATAAAAAACATAAAATCAAACCCGCCACCACCACCAAACACACAAAAAGCTAATTTTTTTCTTTCTTACTCTCTTTGATAAGAAATACTGGTTTCTTACCCTTTGAGCCCCGAATTTTTATCCGTTATCCCGAATTTTTATCCGCTTAATTTTGCAATACCCCTATAATTCGCAATAACATTTCTGCTACCAGATTTATGTTAGGGGATAATGAAGCTAGATCTCCAGAACAGAGGAAAATATCCTGTAGATGGTGAATGTTTAAAAATAGCAGTGAGGGGCTTATATAGTTCATAAGCACAAGTTTTCAATATATTCGCAGGTACTCCATCAGGACTTGGGGAGTAACAATACTTTATTGACACTAAACCATTCAACACTTCATCTTCTGTTATAAGAAAAGTAGGGAAATTGTTTATTTTATCAATAATAAAAAGCATAATTAGAGTTTAATGTGAATGTAGAAATTCTCTAACTTTTCTTTTAGAATTAACAAATGTATAGAAGCTTTAAGGATTTAATAGTTAGTCTTCGCAAAGTTTAATTTTAATAGTTAGTCTTCGCAAAGTTTAATTTTCGAACAGGTTTCCTCTGCAGAGTATTTTTTAAAAAGTTATCTGACAGTTCTAAAGTTATACATAATGTGGGATGATGTTTATCTTCAGGATCTACAAAGGGTGAACATCTACATAATGATATGTTTGGAAAGGAAGAAAAAACAAGATAAAGAATTCGGTTTTTGGTGTTTCTTACATTATTTATTTGAAGCAAACATTGATCATATAAATTGTCCCAAAATGTATCCATATCAGGTGCCGAGGTTGTTGACAAAACTGGTACATATTCTATGTTAATCTCACCTGGAATCCATTTGATATGAGGCAAATTAAAGTCACCAAATTTGTCTTGGTGACTTTAATTTGGTTTGTAAGTCTGAAACTTGTTTTATTAATTGAGAATGTATTAGGTAAATGTCTACTTAGTTAGAACTATTATATTATTTAAAAAATTTATTTTGACACAAACAAATTCAACAATGTAATTTTCCGTAGTAATACGCTCTGAGGCAATGGAGTTGTGTACAGCTATAAGAACTCCCCCACCATTCTTATTTAATCTATCAGTTCTATATATTTGATATTGATCAGACAAAACTTCCGTATCACGGGTATCTGGTTTTAGCCAGGTTTCCGTGAACACAAGAATCACAACCAAAAGAATTCAAATGAGCGGATTTAAGTTTAGTGTTAAGGCCTCTAACATTTTGGTAAAGCAAGGATAAATGGTTTATTAGTTTTTTGACATAGGTGATACAGTGGGAATAACTTCTACATTTACTGGGTTATTTCGTTCCCTATACACAAATTCCTTTAGCAATACGCCATTAGGCTAAAATGACCTATCTACAAAATCGTTAAATAAAGTCGACGGGACAATAATTTTAAAAGACGATACGTCTCGTTGAACCGAAGACTTAAATTTTAAAATTTTATAATCGGTATTAGCAAGATTAGGTTTTTAGAGTGTATATAATTATTAATGTTTTCCACTGTAGTATTACAATGAAGTCTTGAAATAAATATACTTCTCCTAGGAGCAACTACTATTAATACATTGCTGTTAGAAGAAGGGGGACTGGAACAGGTGCACCAACGGATACAGACTGAACAGCGGTAGACCTTTTAGTACTTGAAGGAACATTAGTTTCTGCAGATTGAATTTCGATTGAAGCACTTTCGATAGGAATTTTATTTACTGGTTCTGCGTTTGAATACAGCACCGTTAGCAATGGCTGATGATTTCTTCCTCTTTGGTGAACCATCCAGGCATTCAAATTTCGCGAGCATTTTTTTCGAATTTAACAAATTTTGCCTGTACAGCATCGAAATCCTTCTTTACAGCTGCTATTTCGATTTTAGGTGCCTTAAAAAGACGATAAAAATCGACTTCTAGGGACCTACAATCGATGCAAACCAAACGAAGACCTTCGTCCCGATTAGTTATAAGGTCAAATTGTTTACCGTTAAAACCAGCACATTTAAAGTGTGAATATTTTTTACAAAGCCAGCAGGTTATTAACCATTCAGTAAGGCTAGTAATATTACATTCCTTATATAGACTCTCCATTATTAAAATATGTCTAAAAGTATGCTATATTATTTCAGAACAATAGTTAGATAAAAATAGTACTGCCAATTTAATTCTGTTCGCCTAAAAATATGCTACAAAACGTGTTTACTAGTAGGTTAAGATAAAAAGCAAGAAGACACAGCAAACACAACAACTACAACAGCGAACGTCAGCGTAAAGTGGACCACATACGTCAGACATGTGCGTTGGATCAGTGTGTATCGAAGCAATGTTTGACCGATTTGGCGGTGCGCACATCGATCGAAAGAAATTAAAAATTTTTAAGTTTTCGTTGTGCGACGCACACATATTTGACGTCTGTGGCCTGGTGTGTGGATATTTTCTCACTTTTTGTGAAATTTTGTGGAGTGCGGATCAGCGGACAATGTCAAACATATGCAAAAAATGTTTTGGAAGATTTTTTTGATGTTTTTTTACACATATACTACAGTGTGGGAAATAAAAATATTTTCCCGGAATAAAATATAAGTATTTAGTAAATTTATATTATATAAAAATATTTGATCTTTCTCCGTCATCACTATCCCTGTCCATCTTCACGCTTCAAAAATAAATATGAAATGAAGTTTTTTTGGATCCGTTTGACGTGTGTGGCCCACTTAAGCAAAACAAAAATGAAAACAAGAAGCTTCACACCGATCGAACGTACATGTTTGACGTGTGTGGCCCACTTAAGCAAAACAAAAATGAAAACAATCAGACAGTTCAGCCGTATGAAGACAATATACAATTCACTTATCTTTCTAGTAACAACAGTATATGTTTGCGTTTCACACTTCACTAATACACTAGAGTTGTTCTATCTAGTTCAGTTAGCTGATCGCTCTTTTTAGGTCAGCTCTTTTTACTGAACTGAACTAGATCAGTAGTTCAATCGTTCACAATTGAGGTCTTTTATTCAGCTGTCGTTTTACTTCGGTCGTTCTTTTAATAGTTCATGGCTCTCCGAATCGATCAGTTGATAGTTTGTGTTCTTGGAAGATTTTGATGTGTGAATAAAAACAATTTTACAATTTTGTTTTGTTTATGGCGAGGATATTATATATAAAAAATTTTGAACAGTTTATGGGGATCTATGAGGTGTGGATTTTTAAAGAAAAGTTTCCGAATATAAGCAACATATTTTACATGTTTACTAAATGAAAGCGCTGTTAATATCACATGCAAAATAAAACTCGATCGGTGCCCTTCCATTTAGAGAAAATCGAACTAGGTCAGTAAAATGCTCACATTTGAACTAAAAGGAACGATTATTCAAGTTCGTTCTAGTTCAATCGGTATTTTAAGTGAATCTTACATTTGAACTAGTTTGTTCGTGAACTGTACAACTCTATAATACACCATATCACAATTAAGATTTTTTGAATAAAATATATTAAAAATCACAATGCAATTAAACAAAAAATAATAAAATTTCTTAACACTGTTTGACACAAAGAAAAAAACGTCTGTGTGCTACAAGAGTTGCCAGACAATGGTGTGCGTTTTTATATTGAAGCTTCCAGATCCAGTTTTCTGACCTTAGGAGTAGTAGCCTTCAAATGAAAAAATTGTCATATTTATAACTGCTGTTATGGAATATTACAGAATAATCTGTAAATGGAGACCATAAAAAAAATTATACAGTACTTTCGTTTATAGTTCATTACGCTTAAAGGCCAAAAACGGATGAAAGCGAAAACAGTACTATTTACTGACATTTTTTTCCAAATTCATGAAAATTATTTGTTCTTACTCCACATCGCCTATAGTCCATTTTCGTTTTCTACTTTGTATTTTTGAGCATCAAATACAAAGTAGACGAATCAACAGTTTTTAAAATAATTAGTTCTAAATTAATTAGTTCTAAAATTAAAAAAATATATTAGACGATGTGGTTTCGGACAAATCTGTTGAAGAATGTCATAATGATATTCATGATGAGGAACCCACTGTTGAAGTTTTTCATTGCAAACAACCCAAAGTTATTTTAAAAGAAGTTGTAGATTACTTTGAAATAATAAGAATAGATACAGACAACGAAATCGAACAAAACTAATTTTTTTGAAAATATAGAATCGTTTGTTTTAAATTCCATAAAAAGACGCGTTGAACAATTCACATTTGATTTGATCCTCTAAAAGCTTAAAATGAACCTCATGCTTTATATTTTTTTCATTCAAAGCATTTGAATTAAAACAAATGTATGTTATTGTTTAAAATATTGATTTAATTTAAATACATATATGAATTTGTTTTTAGTAAACTTTAATTTTATTTGAAAAAGATTCAGTTATAGTCCATTAAACGGCTTAAAACGAAGATCGGATATAGTCCAAATTCGCTTATAGTCCACAAAAATTGTGCAACTATAGTTGTGGACTAAAAGCGAAAACAACAATATTTGTACAATATACAACAATATTTGTACATTTGTTCGTTATATTCATTCATAATTTTATTATTGAAATTAATTTTTGTTTATTTCATTGCTGACTTTACACTGCATCGCAGTTGCAAAAAATGGTACTAAATGTAAGTTTTGGTCGTTCTGTGTCACCCTGTAGTTTCGTTAAAATTTTTCTTATCGAAAGTTAGCAACGTTGCTAACATGACCCAGGGAGACCAGCTGGATATCAGCGCCACTCAAGTTTGCTGTCAAAATTCGTTATTGTGAATTGACTCCCGACCTTATTCATAGATCTTGGTTGCTAACTTCACTCAGGTGTCTTTTAAACGTGTCTTGAGGCAACAGTTATCGGTTATATTCATTCATAATTTTATTATTAAATTTATTTTCGTTTATTTCATTGCTGACATTACACTGCATCGCAGTTGCAAAAAATGGTACTAAATGTAAAATTTGGTCGTTCTGTGTCACCCTGTAGTTTCGTTAAAATTTTTCTTATCGAAAGTTAGCAACGTTGCTAACATGACCCAGGGAGACCAGCTGGATATCAGCGCCACTCAAGTTTGCTGTCAAAATTCGTTATTGTGAATTGACTCCCGACCTTATTCATAGATCTTGGTTGCTAACTTCACTCAGGTGTCTTTTAAACGTGTCTTGAGGCAACAGTTATCGGTCTTCTTCAGACATATGTTGCAATATGTCAATTCCACCACAATTGCTTTCTTGTAGTATTTCCATAGTGGAGAAAAGGATTTCATATTATTCTCTTTTATAATGATATGAATTGAAGACTGACAAATACCAAGTTTTCGTAAGTTTTGTAGTAGGGAATGTCTGATGTTGATATTGACCTCCGGGCAATCAAAAGTGATGTGGTCCATCGTTTGAATGTCTCCGCATTCGCATCTGTTGGTACTGGTAACATTTGTTTTATGTAAATTGTATTTCGTCTGGTTATGTCCAAAACTTAGTCTCGATATTGTTGTTATGACATGTCTGGGTAATTTGTTGTTATGGAACCAAGGGTGGTGTTTAAGCAAGAATCGCTGTTTAAAATAGTTAAATAGTTAGCCTTTAATTTGAAAGGCCGTAGCCGTTGAAATCTGTCTATTCCCTTTTATTACATCCTTGTAATAGTATGAGGCTGACAGATTTCAACCGACTTTTGTTTACATTTTTGACTTTGCGCCACCTTTAGGCATCTATATGTCAACAAACGTTGTTGTATTTTAGTATTTGAACTCTCGTTGTAAACTTCCTACTGGACACACATATTGTTGTGATCGATCACCAGCGCTTAAATTGTAAGCCATCGTACATATTGTTGTACATTACAGGTAATATCGTTTACCACAAATAAATATCGGCATTGGTCGACAACCTTTTCTAAAACTATTGTGTTTTATTTATTTCTTTTATTTTTTGCTCACGAGTACGCGTTGGGCGTACTGACTCAATTGGAGAATCTGTTGCACTGTACCTGCCAACCACCCAAGTCCCTATACTGCGGACTTAACATTTGGTCAATTCGAACCGGTTTTTGGAACCTATAAATACAGTCCACAGCCTTAATATTTATATTAATCATTGGTACGTATAGTGCAGTGAGCAAAAAATAATAATAACAAAGTGTTGTGTTTGTTTGTGCGGCCGTCATTAACAACGCGTCGCGGATTCCCTTTTTGATAATATTTGTTGGGAATATCTTACCAACAAATATTAGTTTTGTTTTCCTTTTCGACAATTTTTGTCTAAATTCGTAGAGAAAATTTCGTTTCGTTTGCATTCGATAATTGTTATTGTAAAATTAGTTGAAGGACTTCTTCTTTTTCTATTCCTATTGATCGTTTTGTTTTGCATATCATCTGCTGCAAAAAATACACAAAAGTATATTCATACATATTCCTGTGACATACGTACGTTTACCGCCTATTCCTGGCTACCTATTTCTTGATTTACATACGTACGTATTGTTACATATTCCAGCATCGTCGCTTTGTTGTTCTAGCTAGTTGGTCAGTCAGTCGCTTGCATGCGAATAAATAAACACACGCGTGTAAGCATACATACTGTTTTTTTCGCTAATTCCCTTTTCTGTTGTGTCCGTTTTATTGCACGGTCTCCGGCCAGTGTATTATTACACAGTCCCCGGCTGGTATATTAGGACAGTGACACATATTATTATATTTTATGGTAAATATAATATTTGTCTCAGGGAATATTATTTACATAATTTTGGACCTTTTCAAATCCAGTTCACCCTACAATCGGTCATTTGGACTTTTGTATAGTGTAGGGTGCATATAGCATACAGTTGTTTATTTTTAATTTTAAAAATTTTGTGGGGTGCGCCTCTGTTTGCTATTGAAAATAAGAAGAAGCATGCATATTTACGATCATTCACAATAGTCAAACCATATGTTTGTGAATAATGTCAAACAAAACACGACTGAGAGAAATGGAATAAATTATAAACAAAAGAAAAAATATGATGACAGGAGCCTTTCTTCCTGATTAAATGGATAAATTTCGTTCCTTTTTGATTTGACCTTTGATGAAGATTGGTTGTGTGGCCCTGATAGAGTGAAGAAAATACATCGTTTTTAAATTCCAATTCGAACTTTTTTATTGTGGAATATTGTTTTTGAACTTGAACGACAACACAAAACAGCAATACAATACAAACAGAAACCAACTGAAAGTGCATGAACATTTGGAAAAAAACAATTTTGCTTAAAATAAAATTAAAAAAGGAAATATCCGGAGCCACAGCATCGCGCATCCAATCCAACGAGGGAGAATCATCACTTTATGGCATGACCAGTCCGGCATGCCCAGGTATCTTGCCAAAGCGACTACCAACTTTGAACTCTGGACGGACAGACGGACGACCAGCTTCGAATTTAATATATTCCAAAGCTAATCTTGCTATAAAAAAAAAAAATTGAACAAAATTAAAGGGTGAACAAGTGCATTTACTTTATATATATCAATTGTGGTCACCTGTTGTTTTTTTCGTTCTAATTCGGGGTTGAGCTCAGGCCAGGATTAGGGACCACCAACATAGACAGCCTTCAATGTGTAAAGGCAGGCCTTGGTTGCCTCTTTCTATATATTTGAAATATAAACAAAAAGAAACAAGAAAATATAAAAAAAATACTGGAATGTATTAAAAAAAAAGGCTACTATATACTTACGAACATACCATACGCGAGCTTTGGGGAAGATTACCCTGAAAATAGTGGAGAAAAAAAGATGGTAATTAATGATATGATTTTCTGTAAATAGATTGAAATGTATTTAGTGTGAAGAATATTTTAGGCGGGTGGTAAAGATGGGATAAAATATGGTAAGTCAAGGGTCAGATCTGGGACGTCCAGTATGAGTAGACGTCATGGCGAGAGGTGTTCTCGGAGGGAGGGCTATCTCCTGGCTGGTCAGCCGCCAGGAGCACTGTTTCTGTGAAGAAAACTAATGTTATTTTGGGATTTGGTTGCAGTTAGGTGAACGTTTTCTGCTATTTAATTTTTTTTGTTGACATGTTTCAGGCTTCTTTTTACCCCCTTTTTGATTTAGTTTGAAGTCCGGTATGATTTTTTTTGTTTGTTCAACCGAAAAGATCTGCAAGTGGCAAGAACCAACCCCCAATCCGACGAGCCATAGCCGCGCTAAACGACAGCATACCGGCAACGCCACTTAATGGTCAACACAGCGATTTCATTTCGTTTTTCTTGGTTCTTGCCACTTGCAGATCTTAATGGAACAGGTGGCGGTGCCGATGAATTGGACATTGATGATGAAACACCTTGAGCTGGGACGTCCCCATGTGCTAAATGTGCGATATGAGAAGCAATGGGACCACTATGCGCGGCAGTTGTAACCTGTTGTGCGTTAGAAGGTGCGCTGTGAACCGCGGTAACAACACTGCTTACGGCTGTAGATTCGGAAGTGGTTACCACCCCATTTTGCCCTAATATCGGTCTACCTGCCAAACCTGCACTCGCAGCTCTAGTAAGAGGCATATTGCTTTTTGATATAACCAAATTAGTAAACAAAAAAAAATTCAGAAAAAGCGATAAAAAATCAAAAAGAAATCTGTCAAAAGAATTTGCTCGAAAGTAAACCACACGGTGGTTTGAATTAAAGAAAAAAAATAAAAACAATTGTGGTAAGTAAACTAAAAAAATAAATTCAATGTAATTCAGTTCTTTCACAATTAATTCACACTTTTCACTTTTACAAATTCTATTATCCGGCAGAATAATTTTGATGAAAATAAACTGGAAAAATTCAAATAATGTTAGGTGGTGGATTCCTGGTCAAAATAGTGGTAAGTCAAGGTCAAATAAACTGTTTCTGTATGAATTTTAATATGTTTCACTTTTTACAGGGATTTGGTGAGCTACACTGGCCAAACTAGAATTGAAATGGACTGAAAAATTAAAATGGAATAGGCGGCTTACTCAGACCTCCCTTAAAAGATTCCATGACAATACGACCAATGGTCGGAAGCCAAAATTGTCGCAGGACCGAATGGAAACTCTAGGTAAGTCTGAGATCAGCTACCAAATTCCGGGTACTGAAATTAAATATAGACAGAAACTAAAATCTAAAAACCCCAAATTAACAAATTCGTTTGAGAATAACAATTCATATTTGCGTAGCAGCGCGTCACCTGCCTCCTTATAGGCTGCTTGGACGGGTCTCCACAAATGAGAACTGATAAACCAGACGAATTTCTTCAACGATATAACTTTAAGAAATCTGAAATTTTAACTTTACTAAAATATGAACGTTTATTAAAAAGCTAGTGCCATTAGAAGTATTAAACTAGAACGACTAAGCCACTAGAAAAAAAAAAAATAATAAAAATCATATTTTCCCAAATATAAATGATGTTTACCTGAGTCTTCGATGAAGCAACGCGTCAGGACTCTTAATTAAACCTAGACGGGACTCATTAAAGATTCATGGTAAACACATTTACACAATACGACTAAAAATTATTAAAAGCTAACATGTCTCAGGCCGCACGTTGGGCGCCATTTTGTAACAACCGTGTTCAAGAAAAACGAAATGAAATCGCTGTGTTGACCATTAAGTGGCGTTGCCGGTATGCTGTCGTTTAGCGCGGCTATGGCTCGTCGGATTGGGGGTTGGTTCTTGCCACTTGCAGATCTTTTCGGTTGAACAAACAAAAAAAATCATACCGGACTTCAAACTAAATCAAAAAGGGGGTAAAAAGAAGCCTGAAACATGTCAACAAAAAAAAATTAAATAGCAGAAAACGTTCACCTAACTGCAACCAAATCCCAAAATAACATTAGTTTTCTTCACAGAAACAGTGCTCCTGGCGGCTGACCAGCCAGGAGATAGCCCTCCCTCCGAGAACACCTCTCGCCATGACGTCTACTCATACTGGACGTCCCAGATCTGACCCTTGACTTACCATATTTTAACCCATCTTTACCACCCGCCTAAAATATTCTTCACACTAAATACATTTCAATCTATTTACAGAAAATCATATCATTAATTACCATCTTTTTTCCTCCACTATTTTCAGGGTAATCTTCCCCAAAGCTCGCGTATGGTATGTTCGTAAGTATATAGTAGCCTTTTTTTTTAATACATTCCAGTATTTTTTTTATATTTTCTTGTTTCTTTTTGTTTATATTTCAAATATATAGAAAGAGGCAACCAAGGCCTGCCTTTACACATTGAAGGCTGTCTATGTTGGTGGTCCCTAATCCTGGCCTGAGCTCAACCCCGAATTAGAACGAAAAAAACAACAGGTGACCACAATTGATATATATATAAAGTAAATGCACTTGTTCACCCTTTAATTTTGTTCATTTTTTTTTTATAGCAAGATTAGCTTTGGAATATATTAAATTCGAAGCTGGTCGTCCGTCTGTCCGTCCAGAGTTCAAAGTTGGTAGTCGCTTTGGCAAGATACCTGGGCATGCCGGACTGGTCATGCCATAAAGTGATGATTCTCCCTCGTTGGATTGGATGCGCGATGCTGTGGCTCCGGATATTTCCTTTTTTAATTTTATTTTAAGCAAAATTGTTTTTTTTCCAAATGTTCATGCACTTTCAGTTGGTTTCTGTTTGTATTGTATTGCTGTTTTGTGTTGTCGTTCAAGTTCAAAAACAATATTCCACAATAAAAAAGTTCGAATTGGAATTTAAAAACGATGTATTTTCTTCACTCTATCAGGGCCACACAACCAATCTTCATCAAAGGTCAAATCAAAAAGGAACGAAATTTATCCATTTAATCAGGAAGAAAGGCTCCTGTCATCATATTTTTTCTTTTGTTTATAATTTATTCCATTTCTCTCAGTCGTGTTTTGTTTGACATTATTCACAAACATATGGTTTGACTATTGTGAATGATCGTAAGTATGCATGCTTCTTCTTATTTTCAATAGCAAACAGAGGCGCACCCCACAATTTATTGGATTTAAATTGTGCATATAGTTGCATATTATTGTGCATATAGTATATTTATTGTGCATATAGTTGCATATTATTTATTTTTTTGATTTCAATATTTATTTACTATTGGTTGTGAATTCTTAAAGTGCTCTACAACTGATCAATTGGATTTTTTATTGTTTAGGGCGCAAATTGTGGTATTGCACTAAACGAATAGTGCGGTTTTTATTAATAACTCCCGATTGACAGACATTGGGCGTCTATGTCATCTGGTGAGTAAAACTAGTGGTGAGGCTCGAAAAATCGTCTCGAAATTTCCTTTGACTCATCGGAGTTTTGAACCTGCGTGGAATGCCTTGAATTCCACTTATGATAATCCACGTTTAATTGTACATAGCCATTTAAAGTCTTTATTCGCACTTCCTGTGCTGGATCAGGAAAGTAGTTCGGGACTAAAGTCGATTCAACGCGGAATTAATAGTTGTCTTTCCGCAATGGCAATCTATAACATACCAACGGATAATTGGGATCCGATCGTGGTATTCATTTGTTTACAAAAATTGCCCAAATTGACACACACTTTATGGGAGCAAAGTATAAAATCCAAATCATCACATTCAACTTGGAAAGAGTTAGATGCATTCTTGTCAGAGAGAATTCGTACTCTTCTGTGTTTGCATGAGATGAGAAATTGTAATACTGTGTCAAACTTAAAGAATAGAAAAAGTTCCCTTTCACATCCATGTGCAACTTCTACTCCTCGTTCGTCCTCTGATTCTTGTTGCGTTCTTTGTCCAGAGCAACACAGTCTACATTATTGCTATCGGTTTGTAAATTGTACACCTGTCGATAGATTTAAATTGGTCAAGAGGCATCGTTTGTGTGTAAATTGTCTTCGTAGGGGACACGAAGTCAAGCATTGTAATAGTCGTTGTTGTCGAAAGTGCAATCAGAGACATCACACTCTATTGCACAGAGATAGCTCTATTGTGAGCTCTCCGAGTCAGATGGTGACTCCTGTAAATTCTAATTTATCATCTTCGGCACCAGCTTTTCGACCACGCAATTTAAATGTTAATAGTCATTTGCCCTCTTCCGCTATGATTGATCCATCCGCATCGGCGGTCACTGCTATTCGTTTTGCTGCTAGGGCGCTAATAGATCCGGCTTCTGAGTCGTCTTTAACGAACGACTTTAGAAGAAATTGAACCTACCGGTAAAATCCACATTTTCGAAAATTCGCGGAGTAAATTGTACTGTCGCTATCACATGTCGAAAAATGTTTTCATTGAAACTTAGCAGTCGTTCTAATAGGTCTCACAGTTTGGAAACGTCAGCCTTGGTAGTAGATTCCATATCGGGAAATTTTCCAACATGTTCGGTTACTTCGGACCTTAAATCGGATTTGTCAAATATAGTTTTGGCGGATCCTCAATTCTTTGAATCTCGTCCAGTAGATATTTTGATAGGAGCAGACTTGTATCCAAAAATCATACTAAATCATAGTTTTCGACTCTTGTCTGGATCGCTGCTCGCTCAAAATACTAAATTTGGTTGGATAATTACTGCTGATATAACATAAATTGTTCTCGTATATCGTACGAAACCGTTGTAAGGCGGCCCTCAACAAATGTCACACAATTTGGCTCACAAATCGCGGGGTCCATAATGGCCCTTTCGTTTCGCGGGGTCTCTAATGGATCTTTCGTTTCGCGGGGTCCCTAATGGCCCTTTCGTTCCACAGGTCCTTTCAGACCTTACATACAACCGCGGGGTCCCTAATGGCCCTTTCGTACAATAGATCCTTCATGATCTGTGTAATCGCGGGGTCCCTAATGACCCTTTCGTACAATAGATCCTTCATGATCTGTGTAATCGCGAGGTCCCTAATGGCCCTTTCGTTAGCATGAAAATGAAAAATGAATAAAAAATGTAAAAGGTTTTGCTCACACATGCACTATGCCGTTACTTATAATTTATTATATTTGTTAAAACATATGGATGTTTCAAGGGAGGCGGCAAATGTTTAAGCAAGAATCGCTGTTTAAAATAGTTAAATAGTTAGCCTTTAATTTGAAAGGCCGTAACCGTTGAAATCTGTCTATTCCCTTTTATTACATCCTTGTAATAGTATGAGGCTGACAGATTTCAACCGACTTTTGTTTACATTTTTGACTTTGCGCCACCTTTAGGCATCTATATGTCAACAAACGTTGTTGTATTTTAGTATTTGAACTCTCGTTGTAACCTTCCTACTGGACACACATATTGTTGTGATCGATCACCAGCGCTTAAATTGTAAGCCATCGTACATATTGTTGTA
Organism: Musca vetustissima; assembly: GCF_032173495.1. NCBI lineage: Eukaryota > Metazoa > Arthropoda > Insecta > Diptera > Muscidae > Musca > Musca vetustissima. The sequence continues at coordinate 52,701 of NW_026888877.1, forward strand.
CATTACAGGTAATATCGTTTAACACAAATAAATATCGGCATTGGTCGACAACCTTTTCTAAAACTATTGTGTTTTATTTATTTCTTTTATTTTTTGCTCACGAGTACGCGTTGGGCGTACTGACTCAATTGGAGAATCTGTTGCACTGTACCTGCCAACCACCCAAGTCCCTATACTGCGGACTTAACAGGTGGCAATTGACTTTTGGCGCAAAAGAATAAAATCTTCTGCCGAATACACTTGTGTTCCATTTATTTTGCCAGGATGTTATAGCCGTGGATTTATCTTTTTGTCGTAGGTCAGGTGAGTTTAATTCCGGGTAATAATTGTCTGGATTGTGATTGGTGCCAATAGAATAAACAAAATCGTTGCCGTCTATACCGCAGTAACTTGGCACCCATAAGAATTGAATGGTGTATGCAGTTCTAGTCAGTTGAAACACCTCAAACTTTATTTTGTAAATGGGTACTCTTGCTGTTTTGTTATCCAATAGCCAATAGAACACATTTACTGTCCGTGATTATGATATCATTGTCTGTGTCACAATATTTTATGAACAGAAGGGCCTCAAGAATGGCATTTGCTTCAGAGGAGAATATCGAGCTATATAGATTTACTTAATGAAAACTTCAATATCTAAAGATGGAATCCATATGGCACTGTTGGTTTTGTCACTTGTCTTAGAGCCGTCAGTGAAGACGTGGGTGTATTTGTCCAATTTCGCTTTCATGGTAGTGTTGTATATGTTGAGAATATCTGCCGGCAGGGAACGCTTTTTACACACGTTTAAAAATGTCGCTTCTGGAATGGGAAGGTTCGCCTAAGAGGTACTGATACTGAATGGACCTTTCAAATTTCATAAGATTTTTGATGTTCTTTTCTCTTCGTAAAGTTGTAGAAAAGTAGGTCGTACATGATATAACTCATTATATTTTGTAATAAATCTGTGGACGGGGTTTTTTGCCAGAAGCGTGAATCTTTCTTGCAAAGACATGATGTTTGCCTCTACTTCCAGGCTTGGGTGTGAGTAGAAATCATGGCGCCAAGTGCAGTTCTTAGGGCTCTGATCCTTTGAAGTTTCAACATTTTACTGGATGGGCAGTCTAGAAGGAGATGACCCACATATTCGATTTTGGGTCTGACTAGACCAATATACAAACGGATGAGTTGTTGTGGGTTGCCTCCTCAGGATACACCGCATAGGGCTCTTATAATGTTCATAAATTGAAATGAGGATTTATGAATATAATCAATATGAGGTATCATGTTCATTTTTTAATCTAATATAAAAACCAAGAAATTGAATTTGTTTACAAATTCTATTCGTTCCCCTTTAATATAAATATCGACATGGTTTACAGCAAGTCGGCGGATTGAAGGACTGAAAATCATTCCTTTAGATTTTTGCGGGGAAAGGTCAAGCTGAATATCACTAAGTCCGCTAACTAAGTGTTTCAAAGCGTTCTCAATTCTTCTTTTTGCAGTATTTGGACCAATTTCTGCACAAAATATTACGAGGTCATCCGCATAGGCTAACATTTCGACTCCTAGGTCATCGTTACTATCATTTATATATACCTTGAAACTTAGGGGGCTTGGTATAGGGCTTTGTGGAGTTCCTGTGAATGATTTGCGTATAATGGAATTCTCTTGATCTACTATAAGGTCATTAAATTGGAAAAGGCGGTGTAAGACTGAGCAGGTTTGGCGGCTTATTCTGAGGAGTTTGAATTTATCCATTAAAATATAGACGTTGACGTTTTCGAAAGCGTTTTTTATATCTGTTGCGCTGCTGTTCACAAGCAGGTTACGTTGTCCCGTGTTGATCGTTTTTTTCGGAAACCAGATTGAGAATTATGAAGTTTATCATGGGATTCAAGATGGTGATCAATACTCCGAAACATCATTCGTTCAAAGATTTTTCTCCAACATGAAATAAGTGCAACTGATCGATATAAAAGGACTTCGTCAGGAGGCTTCCTTTTTTTGTGTATAGGACACACTTTGTATTTCATCCAAGAATGGGGAATTTCTTCAGAATGCCATATATAGTTATATAAATAAAGAATTTTCTCCCTTACCTCATTGCTAAATAGCTTCATATGTCCATGACGGACATCATCGAGGCCTGCAGAAGTATCTTTAGAAGCGTCTAAAGCCGCATTTAGTCCATCTATTATAAAATCATCATCTCTTGTGTCGTTGACACAATAGGTCCGATTGGTCCAGATAATATATCATAAAAAGCTTCTGAACATGTTTCGGGTATTGTCTTATATTTGTTTCTACCTCTGAAATTTTTTATGGTATTCCAAAGTTCAGTCGGACTGGTATCTGCACTGATGTCTTCGCACATTTGCTGCCAAGCTTTTCTCTTCTGTTCTCTGAGTGTATAAAAGTATTGCTTTTGACAAATTTTGAGCTTTTCATTATTTAATCTGTTGGGGATTTTTTTGAAACGAGCAAGTGCTTTCATCAATGCTGCCTTTACCTTCTTGCATTCTAAATTCCACCAACTGTTGTCTGCATATTCTTTTTAGCAGCAGGAGCTTTAAACTTGGTGTAAAAATGTTGTGCAAACACTTCAAAAGCAAAAAAGCGTCACTGTTGAATATATCGTTAAGGTTATCGTGCAGTCGTTCAGGTTCTATGCACTTTGGTAAACCATAAGAGGTTTTATGAAATCGTTTATGTTGATTTCAATGAGTAAAGCACAGTGGTTGGATCCGAAACATTCATTTAGGGTATACCAATTTGAAAGTAATGCAAATGAGGGACTGCATAAAGATAAATCTAAAGCTGACGGACAGTTCGAGCCAAAAAAGTTTGTGCACCGTCGTTAGGAAGTTCTTAATCAGTATATTCTATAAACTGAAGTACATTTTCCCCTTGTGTCGGTGTTGATGCAACCTCATATTTGGTGGTGGCTATTTAAATCTCCGCATATAATTGTTCTTGTGTTATCTGGTATAGATATTTTTATGCACATTAGATCGGCCGTGTTAAAAGACACATTTGGTAGGATGCATATGAAACATATTATAATAGGGCCAGTGCAACCCCATATTTGGTGGTGGCTATTGAAATCTCCGCATAGAATTGTTTTTGTGTTATCTGGTATAGATATTTTTATGCACATTAGATCGGCCGTGTTAAAAGACACATTTGGTAGGTTGTATATGAAACATACTATAATAGGGCCAGTTTCATTGTTTATACGACAAGATATTATTTCAATATTTCAATTAAAAATATTAATATTGAAATTGTTGAACTTAATTGTGTTTTTAATTAGTATTGCGACTTGCCGTATGTGATACGATCTTTCTTTAGAATGTTATAGCCGGCTATAAAAAAGTCATCATTATCATCCAAGTAAGTATCCGATATGCAAGCGATGTCTATTTCGGATTCTCTCAGAAATAGAGATAGTTGGGGTTTTTTTTATTTCGTATGCTTCTTAGGTTAATTTGTAAAATTTTCATGGATAACTTTCTTCATATTTTCTTTTTGAAAAGTTTCAAAAAGATAAAAAGGGTGCTGATGCTGCTATCGGTGGATGATTTATAAATGTTTTGATTTTTGGAAAAAAAAATGGGTGTAATATTGTCGTTTGTTTGATTGATTTCAATGATATTTTAGGTGCTTGCGATGGGAAGTTTGTTTGTTGTTTGTGCTAAGGCTTCGTCAACTTCGGTCGACATGTTATCAGTACTTACCGTTGAAGTATGTGTTGTACTTAGATGATGATTTTCCGATATATCATCACTAGAAATATTTGAAGATCTTGTTAATTTTCTTTTTTTCTCCTATAAGTGTCGGTTTTAATTATGGTATTTTAGTCCCAAGAGCAGGGAAATCTTCTTGAGACATGTTAAATATATTCGTGGGTGTTTGTTGGAAAGTTGTTTCCTCATTATAGATCATTTTTGTGCTTTATTATTAGCTCCCTTTTTTGCTTTATTCCTGAGGGCTATACGTATACCACACTGATTAGACCTTGAATCATGGGGTACCCCGCAGTTTGTGCACTTTGGAATTAATATGCAGATGCCATGGTGAACCCCGCCACATCGAGGACAAAGCTCCCGGGGACCGTTGCATACTTTAGTAGAGTGACCATATCAGAGATGGACATGCGGTAGCTTTTTTTTGACTTGCGTTATGCATAAAATAAAGCGATAGTAATACTTAACGCAACTACAAATGATGCGGTATAGTACAGTCAACACTCGGTCATTCGTGAAAATACTGCCATTGATGACTCTCACTTTACCGATTGTTTTCCATTCACATCATATCTTCTTATAAACACTCTCTGCTATCGCCGGCTTCGTTCAGAGTGTTTTTATGCATGTGAGTGCGGGAGAACATAAACAATGCAAACAACGCAAAAGAAACAAAGTCAACCGAATCAATGCGGTGCACCGCATCATAACAGTACTACTCTATTAGTGAAGTTTGTTTTTATGATCAGTTAATTTTAGAATGAACTATGACAATCCAGTTTTTATTTTATTTTTATTTCTGTTATGTTATACATAATATTTTAAAATTTCTCATAAAACACGAATTATTCTTTTAATTTTTAAATAATTTTTTTATTTTCCCTGACTATTTTATATGCAGCAATTTTATAATTTTTTATAATAAAAAATGAATTATTTTTTTGTTTAAAAAAACGTTTTTGTACTATTAATTTCTAATTTGCCATTAATTGTGGTTGCGTTATTTTATGCAAAACGCAAATCAAAAATATTATACCGCAAGCCAACCCCTGTATATAGAAAATTACTCTTAATGTTACTCTCAATGTTATTCTCAACACCAGTTTTGTATTTTACTCTTTCACACAATAAGTCATTTGATCGTATAACCCGTTATTCATTTGGTGGTTGATTTATTTCAACCTGTGCTCTCCACACACTCGGTAGTGCAAACTCTGGTATGAACGATCATTTGCGTTGTTTGTGAAAACAATTGTAGTCCGGTGGGATTCATTTGTATTTGACTTACTTTTGTGTTTATGTTATGCTTAGGAGAATTTGCGTTGGTGAATATGAATGATTTTTCTATTGCGTTAGCCGGTGTACTACTAGTTGCGTTGAATGGATGTCATTCTCTGGACCATATCTCCAACATTTTTTGAATTGCAGAATTTTTTCCACGTATGGTTTAACTGGGAATATAACATTATTAAGACAGATGTGAGAAGGCAGCTTATCACCACTGAAGGATAGCAGAACGGCTTCAGAATTAATCCTCTGACCTTGATTAGAAAGGTCAGGTCTGGTGAAACGGGTAATTTCAGTTATCTCTATGTCATGTCATCATATATTGTACCGTATTCTTGTTTGTGCTTTATTTCCACGCTTTCAAAAATAAATTTTTCCGTAAAGAAAGGATATGCCGGAATTTGCACCACCGCCTTGGTTTCGCACAATTCAGTTGGTATGAAAACACTATATTTTGGGCGAAATTGATCATCATCTACAAGTTGGTTTATGGTATCACGATCAGCACTAGTTATTTTCATTTTGCGTTTAGCTACGAAATGAGTTTCTATATTATATTTGGAATGTAATTCATTGGCGATTTTCATAATAGGTATGCTGTTGTTTTTTTAGACTCCTTGGAGAATTGCCGAATACTCCTTCCTTTAATTGACGTTTTTTTAATCCTAGGTAAGGGATATTTGATCCCGTCGTTCAAGGTGATTTCGTAGGCCACAGGCCAAACCATATTAATGTTTGTTTTCAATAAACGACTTAATGAAAAACAAATAAATTGATTTGTTTTTTTTTTTATACAAATTGCAATTTATTTTATATTTTATTTTTTGATAGAAAGTTTAAGCGTCCTTTCACTTCAACCGTTAACCGTCGCTCCACAGTTATCGGTCGTTTCATTCAAATAAACCTTTATGCCATGTTCTGATGGGCATTCGAACAACGTAGTTCGCTCTCAGAGTTACGTACATGAATTAACCCTTACGCTAATTAGAACCAAGGGGAAAGAAATGCATATTGCATTATGTAGTGATTATTTTAAAATAATAACTTTTGAATTAAAGTAAATTGTGCCCCATCGTTATATCTTATTCACTACCTTTATATACGTCTTTGAGTATTTCGTACTAAAGACAAAAGGTAGTAGCAAAATCTAATGAGTAACTATGTCAAAGCGCCGCTTTGTGACATATATAGCTATTACATTACACTCGTTCTCTGGTTCACGACCAAAAAGCATACACCCCTACACTACTGTAAAAGGTAATATTAATAGTTCCACGAACAATTCAATAAAACAATCCAAATCTACGTTTGGAAAAAATTCTAAAATTATTGCGTTTTTATTTCTTTTCATTTATTGCATCAAAGAAAACATTGGTCCGTTCGTTTATTTTCGTGTTTCACACAATTGTTATACAATTCATTCGTATTGTCTTGTTTTTCTTTTATTTCTTTTTCTTGTTTGCCTAACAACGAAGAAACAGAAACACAATAACAACATCACATGAGAGAGTGATTGTCATCTCTGCTGATTGTTGCCACCCGTCACTATCTCATGTGACATATTAGGTTCGTTCCCATACTTTTTGATAGTAAAGCTAGTAAAAGAGCGAACTATCAAAAATTACTCTCACATACAAGATTTGCGCAAAAAGTAAAGGAACGGAAAATAGTTAAAACATGAAGAAACGTCCAAATCAAAAATTTCATCAGTTAAGGACAAAAAAAAGACTACAGAAACTTAATGCACACAAAGAAACAAAAAGTTAAACGGCGTCCATTGTGTGATTTTTAAATAATATTAATAGTTATTTTTTATTTGCATAATAGGAAAACATTATCGAATATTTGGAAGTGGAGTTTCCGACGACTCCAAGCCCGGAAAGGCTTACATGGCTGGACGCTCCCATAATGTTAATGCTATTGAAATTGGTAGATATTTTGATTGCATTGTTTTAGCGCACTAGAACAACAAGATATGAAAGAAGTCAAGTTTAGGGGCTCCATTCGGATCATTTTAAAATGATTACCGTTAGTAGCCCTCCTTGGAGCTGATTACTGTGATATCCCGAGATATTGGCCTTGAAATTTCCGAACATATGCATGTTCCCAACCCAAGTCTTCATTCTATAGTATCTTCATCTGAATCTTCTGCCAGCCATTCATCTTCACTATCCTCCAAAAGAGAATAAAAAATCTGTTTGCCCATTTTTAAATTTCTTATTTGGTGTTGTTTTCAAGCAAATGTGTGTGCGTGTGTCCCTTTGGTTGAAGCGCTAACTTTCATATGCTTTATTTCGGACTGTATATCTCTGGCAATCAAATGTCAAATTCACAATTTACTACATTTACTATTTCGTGCTAGGCCAAATTGGTCTTGCAGAAAATAGGAGAAGAGAACGCAATTTTGGTTTTAACTCTCTTAAATTTAACTTCAATTTTTCCTACTTTTCGGCGTAAGGGAACGCTTTTCTAGCAAAAATTCCAAAACTAGTGCAATATAGTACTATATTGCAGGTTTGGGAACAGAGCTATTATTGGAAACATATGATCAGTTTCCTTAGGGGTGTTCACACGCACGAATAAATTGGACAAATATTTAGAAAAATATTTTTGTGCCGTTTTCGGGTATTTTTGAGTTGAATCCTTCGGATAACAACTAAAAATATATTTTAATATCGTTTTCAACATAGTGCACCCTATATTTGGCAATATTTGTACAAATATATTAATTTCATATATATAATATTTCATATTATATTTATCGAAAAATATTAAATATTTATTTCAAAATAATTTTTGTTTGCAATTATTATTTTCGATACATTGCCATTGTTGACGTGTATTATACAATACACTGCAAATACTTTACGAAAAATTAAATACACTGAGAGAAATTTTAATATTTTTTCTTAAAATTTCTAACTTATTGCTGGTTTTAACCACGTTAAACCACATTTTTGTTGTATTCACGATACAAAAAAGATAAAATTTCACGAATTTTTATAAATACAGTGTATTTTCAACATTTTATCTACAGTATCACGTGCTCTTATCTAATTTCTTCGAAAATTTCCATTTATTTGTAGATTTTCAATTACAGTTGTTGACATGACGTGTCAAATTCTTCTAACATATTGCATTTCGTGCAAAATATTCTGAAGTTCTAATACTTTTGTGAATTTCGTGCAAGTTTATAAATTTGCAATTGTTTTTCAAACAATTCAGAACAAATACAAATTACAATTGCCACAATTTCGACATTTATTATTAAAAAATATATAGTTTTCAACGAAAACTCTAATTTCCCTAACATTCTGAAATCTATACATTTTCTATTTCACAATGCCACTTACTCCTCTAGATTTTTTCATCTGAGCTATTGATGCGGGACGAAGAGCTCGATGTCTATGTTTTAGAATTACAGGGAGCTGAGATCAAGAGATTATGGGAAAAGGTGCAAACAACTTATGACAAACGCCAAAATTATTTGACAGAACGAGATTGTTCTATTGACAATTTCACTGCCTCAGAAACCAAATGCGATGTTGCATATAATTGTTTCCTTAGGGTCCTCTCTTCTATAAATAGAAAATTAGATGAACTTCGGGCTCCGCCTCAGGACAATTTAAATGCTACGCATCAACAAATTGGTTTAAATAACACATCCTTTAATGATAGTTCTGCTCATAGGTTAAACTTACCACCATGTGACATAGAAGTGTTTGATGGCGACTTCCTTAATTGGCCTACATTTAGGGATTTATTTTCCGACGTGTACATTAGCAATTCTGGCATCAGTGACATTGAACGCCTATGTCACTTAAACAAAAAGACCAGTGGCGACGCCCATGAAATTGTGGCTAAGTTTTCGCTTACCCACACAAATTTTGGTCTTGCGTGGAAAGCTCTAAATCATACGTACGACAATCCACGTATATTGGTGAACCACCAACTTAAACTTATATTCGATTTGTCTGTTCTAGATAATGAGACTAGTTCAGGCCCGAAACAATTGCAAAGGGGTATTAATGGGTGCATATCTTTGGGAACAAAGCATCAAAGATAAGTCCGCTTTGTCTACCTGGGGCGATTCGAATAAGTTTCTTACAGCCTAGACAGTCGACAGCCTTAATTTGCAATTACAGCCTTAATTCAAATTATCTTGTACATCCTCATTATCCTCATTTTTATATATTGTTAATGCACAAAATCAAACTGAATTTATACTGAATTAGGCAATTTCAATATGGCAATGCTGTCAACAATTAATTGTTTCTTGTCAAATTTATTTATATTTATGAAAATAAAAATAAGAAATGAAGGCAAATTTCAACCATTTTTTAAATTGGAGCTGTTTTGCCTAGATCATAGTTGCTATTCCTCCTTTATGTCATGTATCTATTTCCTAAAGATGAAATCCCGAAAAATATCGAAACAAATGTACAAAATGTTCATCCTACACACAGACAGAAAATTGTTTTGAAGCAAAAAACTGTTTCGTAAATGGAGAAACTCTCGTCTGTCAGGGGTAAATATTAATTCAAATTAAGAAATGTTTAATGCAAATTAAGGCTGTCGTCTGTCTATGGAATTACAGAACGTATCCAAACTCTTACCTGCCTACGTGACATTCGTGGTATTGGCAACGTCAATCAATCGAGTAAGAAAAAGGTTCCTTCACATTTCACGAATGCTGGCACGAATCGAACCCCTACTTTTCCACGAAACTCGCCTCCATCTTCTAGGCAATCTCGTACGTCTCCCAATAAGTCCTGCATTATTTGTCCACGACAAATGCATCACCAAAGAGCATGTCAACGCTTTTTACAACTTTCAGTTCCTAAAAGATTTAATACTATTAGACGACATAATTGCTGTGTAAACTGTCTGTCCTCTAAACATCAGGTCAACCATTGCAGTAGCCCATATAATTGTATGGTGTGTATCAGAAGACACCACACACTATTGCACAGGGAACCTTCCACGGCCACAACACCACAAGTTCCAAACTTAATTTCTTCCAATCAGCCCTCTACAACGAGAGGGACTACCCCAAGATCTTCAAATAGACAGGTATTTCATACCACCCACAACAACAAAATGTTGTTAGGAACAGCGATGGTTCATATTCTTCATAAAGGAACTACGTACCTAGCCAGAGCTCATATTGACCCTGCATCATTCATTTCTGAAGAAATGCGAAATCGATCAGGAATACCCACAACTTCGAACATTTCCACTATTTCTGGGGTCAGTGGATCCGTTTCAACCACTTCAAATAAGGAATGTGAAGTCCGTATGAGTTCTCCATTGATGCTACGCAATCAATGGAAACTGAAGTCCTTGTCCTCCCAACCATAGCAGAAAATCTGCCTTCATTCATCACACAAACCGACATTCGTTCAAATTTGCCAAATCTACGTTTGGCCGACCCCGATCCTTTCTCTTCGCGTCCTGTAGATATATTACTTGGTGCAGATCTTTATCCGAATATCATGCTACAGGATATACGATCCAACGTGCTAGGCTCACTAATAGCCCAGAGTTCGGTTTTCGGTTGGATAGTTACTGGTCCAATGCCCATTTCCTACATACGTCCTTCTATTTAGGGTCGGTGCAAAGGTGTCGATCGTGACTAAAATAATTGTGCTAGGTCTGTTTTCTCACGGAAAACCTACATGCTACGCAAATGTAGATTCTACGATCTACATTCCGGAACTTCGTTTCCGGAACATCGTTTCTAATACAAACTGTAAACGCTTTACGAGCAAGATTCTCTCATACAGTCCACCACTCTCACAGAGTCAAACATTTAAAATTATACTTCCGGTCAGTTTCAGTTTCATTTGCCACGCAAATGTCTCAAAATTGTCCTACAGATTTACGACCTCTTTCATTTATTCAAAATCCCATAATTTTCTTCTGGCATATTTGTGAAATCAAATCGTATATTGATGTTTCGCATCTTTCATAATGGTAATTACTTCCACATCGTGGAATAATGTCGAATATCAGAGGTGCACTCGGGATTTTCATACGGAAAACAGTACTATATAAAAGTTGTTGCGCAAATAATTATCATAGTCCATATCTCGAGTCGTCTTTTGCAACCTCTTTACTTTTTCGCGTAATGAAAAATTACCATTGAAAAATACCATTGATTACCTAATAGAGTCGCATATTATGGGACTATGGTAATTACAAAACGACCTACGGCTTTTACTGTTCATTCTGGCCATACATTTATTAATTATAATCCTCATCGTTTCGGTATCACATCTCTCTATTTTCACAGAAGATGGAACATTTAGGTACGATGGCTGCGGTACGATATTGAAGACGACGTCCTCATGTTCGATGAGGAAAGGGACTTCAACCTCATAGGTGTCCCCATCGCCAACGAGTCTATGACCTTCGGGATCTTATGAAACTACTTCTCCATCTGAGTTCCTTCAGGAGAACCGGTGGTGTCGCCACCTCTTTCGGCACACTGTCGAAAGAACCAGAATTCGAAATGAGCGTGCATAATTTTGTCCCAACAAATACAGCCTCTAAACGTCCGTCCGCTCATTTATCATGGGCTTCGGCTCCAAGTCCCACAAAGTTGCGGAAATGCTAAAGGATCAGATCTTGATCTGCTCGTCGAGCAAAACTTTAGCATTAATTTGTTAATTGAAAAGAAGTATAAAAAAAATAACAAACGAAATATTACCTACATATATTCATTTTGCAACATAGCAAGATGTTGCAACGCGGGCGGCAATGATAATTTTGAAATAAGTCCTTTGTTGGCAGTGGAATTGATTTTTTTGTGTGACTGAGTCTTGGCTTAACTCAGCTGTCTTAACTCAGCTGTCTCATGAGAGTTCCTGGCTATAAGGCTCTGCGTAGTGACCGTATTGACCGTGTAGGTGGCGATGTTATGTTGTATGTATGTGACAAATTGTCATATAAGGTGGTTTTTAAATCGGACCATTATGGTGTATGCGAATCTTTGTGCGTCGATCTGTGTTTCGGTGCATTTACGTTGCTTGTTGCCGTTGTATACCTGCCGCATGGAGATGTGGATTCCTTTCGTAGCATTCACGAGGGTATTTTTAACTCATATGCAAATGTGTTTGTCTGTGGTGATTTTAATTGTAACTTATTTAAATCTTCGAAATCTACATTGATGCGGGGCATATGTATGTCTCTTGGCTTCTCTATTGTCCACAATTCCAAGCCTACGCACTTTGATTTTGCTCATAGTTCTACCTCGCTGATTTACTATTGTTTGATCAGTGATCCCATGCGGCTGGGCTTTTCCTTGCAGGGACAATGCCCTAGCATATCTCACCATGCGCTTATCTTTGGGATGATTGATTTGCCTGTAGTTGTTGAAGAGAAGTTAATTGACACCCCTACACTACTGTAAAAGGTAATATTAATAGTTCCACGAACAATTCAATAAAACAATCCAAATCTAGGTTTGGAAAAAATTCTAAAATTATTGTGTTTTTATTTCTTTTCATTTATTGCATCAAAGAAAACATTGGTCCGTTCGAGCCGGATTCTACAACCAAGCTCCTAACCTTTACGAGGAAAATCTACAACGACAACGTCGCAGCAAACATTGGTCCATTCGAGCCGGATTGTTTTTGACAAAACTAACCCGTCTCCTCCTTTCACGAAGGAAATCATCGACATCGTCGAGAAAAACAACAAACACAAAGATCCACGATCATCATCACTCATTCAATTTGCTTAAAAAATTATATTTCAACAACACAGGTATGTACACTGTTTAATTTATTTTTTTCGACATAAAAGTGTCATACAGTGATATTCGTGTTGTTATAAATAATAAAATAAATGAAATAAAAAGCCGTCGGTCGTTTACAACGAGCAATAACAAAGCGCATTAATGTCCGTCCGTTGCCGTCGGCAAATTACATTAAAACTAGCAACAACGTTGATTGTCATCCACACTATTTGTTAACAACAAAAAATTAAAACAAACACAGAGATATTTATATTTTCTCTCTCATCTATTTCATTTATTTTCGTGTTTCACACAATTGTTATACAATTCATTCGTATTGTCTTGTTTTTCTTTTATTTCTTTTTCTTGTTTGCCTAACAACGAAGAAACAGAAACACAATAACAACATCACATGAGAGAGTGATTGTCATCTCTGCTGATTGTTGCCACCCGTCACTATCTCATGTGACATATTAGGTTCGTTCCCATACTTTTTGATAGTAAAGCTAGTAAAAGAGCGAACTATCAAAAATTACTCTCACATACAAGATTTGCGCAAAAAGTAAAGGAACGGAAAATAGTTAAAACATGAAGAAACGTCCAAATCAAAAATTTCATCAGTTAAGGACAAAAAAAAGACTACAGAAACTTAATGCACACAAAGAAACAAAAAGTTAAACGGCGTCCATTGTGTGATTTTTAAATAATATTAATAGTTATTTTTTATTTGCATAATAGGAAAACATTATCGAATATTTGGAAGTGGAGTTTCCGACGACTCCAAGCCCGGAAAGGCTTACATGGCTGGACGCTCCCATAATGTTAATGCTATTGAAATTGGTAGATATTTTGATTGCATTGTTTTAGCGCACTAGAACAACAAGATATGAAAGAAGTCAAGTTTAGGGGCTCCATTCGGATCATTTTAAAATGATTACCGTTAGTAGCCCTCCTTGGAGCTGATTACTGTGATATCCCGAGATATTGGCCTTGAAATTTCCGAACATATGCATGTTCCCAACCCAAGTCTTCATTCTATAGTATCTTCATCTGAATCTTCTGCCAGCCATTCATCTTCACTATCCTCCAAAAGAGAATAAAAAATCTGTTTGCCCATTTTTAAATTTCTTATTTGGTGTTGTTTTCAAGCAAATGTGTGTGCGTGTGTCCCTTTGGTTGAAGCGCTAACTTTCATATGCTTTATTTCGGACTGTATATCTCTGGCAATCAAATGTCAAATTCACAATTTACTACATTTACTATTTCGTGCTAGGCCAAATTGGTCTTGCAGAAAATAGGAGAAGAGAACGCAATTTTGGTTTTAACTCTCTTAAATTTAACTTCAATTTTTCCTACTTTTCGGCGTAAGGGAACGCTTTTCTAGCAAAAATTCCAAAACTAGTGCAATATAGTACTATATTGCAGGTTTGGGAACAGAGCTATTATTGGAAACATATGATCAGTTTCCTTAGGGGTGTTCACACGCACGAATAAATTGGACAAATATTTAGAAAAATATTTTTGTGCCGTTTTCGGGTATTTTTGAGTTGAATCCTTCGGATAACAACTAAAAATATATTTTAATATCGTTTTCAACATAGTGCACCCTATATTTGGCAATATTTGTACAAATATATTAATTTCATATATATAATATTTCATATAATATTTATCGAAAAATATTAAATATTTATTTCAAAATAATTTTTGTTTGCAATTATTATTTTCGATACATTGCCATTGTTGACGTGTATTATACAATACACTGCAAATACTTTACGAAAAATTAAATACACTGAGAGAAATTTTAATATTTTTTCTTAAAATTTCTAACTTATTGCTGGTTTTAACCACGTTAAACCACATTTTTGTTGTATTCACGATACAAAAAAGATAAAATTTCACGAATTTTTATAAATACAGTGTATTTTCAACATTTTATCTACAGTATCACGTGCTCTTATCTAATTTCTTCGAAAATTTCCATTTATTTGTAGATTTTCAATTACAGTTGTTGACATGACGTGTCAAATTCTTCTAACATATTGCATTTCGTGCAAAATATTCTGAAGTTCTAATACTTTTGTGAATTTCGTGCAAGTTTATAAATTTGCAATTGTTTTTCAAACAATTCAGAACAAATACAAATTACAATTGCCACAATTTCGACATTTATTATTAAAAAATATATAGTTTTCAACGAAAACTCTAATTTCCCTAACATTCTGAAATCTATACATTTTCTATTTCACAATGCCACTTACTCCTCTAGATTTTTTCATCTGAGCTATTGATGCGGGACGAAGAGCTCGATGTCTATGTTTTAGAATTACAGGGAGCTGAGATCAAGAGATTATGGGAAAAGGTGCAAACAACTTATGACAAACGCCAAAATTATTTGACAGAACGAGATTGTTCTATTGACAATTTCACTGCCTCAGAAACCAAATGCGATGTTGCATATAATTGTTTCCTTAGGGTCCTCTCTTCTATAAATAGAAAATTAGATGAACTTCGGGCTCCGCCTCAGGACAATTTAAATGCTACGCATCAACAAATTGGTTTAAATAACACATCCTTTAATGATAGTTCTGCTCATAGGTTAAACTTACCACCATGTGACATAGAAGTGTTTGATGGCGACTTCCTTAATTGGCCTACATTTAGGGATTTATTTTCCGACGTGTACATTAGCAATTCTGGCATCAGTGACATTGAACGCCTATGTCACTTAAACAAAAAGACCAGTGGCGACGCCCATGAAATTGTGGCTAAGTTTTCGCTTACCCACACAAATTTTGGTCTTGCGTGGAAAGCTCTAAAGCATACGTACGACAATCCACGTATATTGGTGAACCACCAACTTAAACTTATATTCGATTTGTCTGTTCTAGATAATGAGACTAGTTCAGGCCCAAAACAATTGCAAAGGGGTATTAATGGGTGCATATCTTTGGGAACAAAGCATCAAAGATAAGTCCGCTTTGTCTACCTGGGCGATTCGAATAAGTTTCTTACAGCCTAGACAGTCGACAGCCTTAATTTGCAATTACAGCCTTAATTCAAATTATCTTGTACATCCTCATTATCCTCATTTTTATATATTGTTAATGCACAAAATCAAACTGAATTTATACTGAATTAGGCAATTTCAATATGGCAATGCTGTCAACAATTAATTGTTTCTTGTCAAATTTATTTATATTTATGAAAATAAAAATAAGAAATGAAGGCAAATTTCAACCATTTTTTAAATTGGAGCTGTTTTGCCTAGATCATAGTTGCTATTCCTCCTTTATGTCATGTATCTATTTCCTAAAGATGAAATCCCGAAAAATATCGAAACAAATGTAAAAAATGTTCATCCTACACACAGACAGAAAATTGTTTTGAAGCAAAAAACTGTTTCGTAAATGGAGAAACTCTCGTCTGTCAGGGGTAAATATTAATTCAAATTAAGAAATGTTTAATGCAAATTAAGGCTGTCGTCTGTCTATGGAATTACAGAACGTATCCAAACTCTTACCTGCCTACGTGACATTCGTGGTATTGGCAACGTCAATCAAACGAGTAAGAAAAAGGTTCCTTCACATTTCACGAATGCTGGCACGAATCGAACCCCTACTTTTCCACGAAACTCGCCTCCATCTTCTAGGCAATCTCGTACGTCTCCCAATAAGTCCTGCATTATTTGTCCACGACAAATGCATCACCAAAGAGCATGTCAACGCTTTTTACAACTTTCAGTTCCTAAAAGATTTAATACTATTAGACGACATAATTGCTGTGTAAACTGTCTGTCCTCTAAACATCAGGTCAACCATTGCAGTAGCCCATATAATTGTATGGTGTGTATCAGAAGACACCACACACTATTGCACAGGGAACCTTCCACGGCCACAACACCACAAGTTCCAAACTTAATTTCTTCCAATCAGCCCTCTACAACGAGAGGGACTACCCCAAGATCTTCAAATAGACAGGTATTTCATACCACCCACAACAACAAAATGTTGTTAGGAACAGCGATGGTTCATATTCTTCATAAAGGAACTACGTACCTAGCCAGAGCTCATATTGACCCTGCATCATTCATTTCTGAAGAAATGCGAAATCGATCAGGAATACCCACAACTTCGAACATTTCCACTATTCCGTTTCAACCACTTCAAATAAGGAATGTGAAGTCCGTATGAGTTCTCCATTGATGCTACGCAATCAATGGAAACTGAAGTCCTTGTCCTCCCAACCATAGCAGAAAATCTGCCTTCATTCATCACACAAACCGACATTCGTTCAAATTTGCCAAATCTACGTTTGGCCGACCCCGATCCTTTCTCTTCGCGTCCTGTAGATATATTACTTGGTGCAGATCTTTATCCGAATATCATGCTACAGGATATACGATCCAACGTGCTAGGCTCACTAATAGCCCAGAGTTCGGTTTTCGGTTGGATAGTTACTGGTCCAATGCCCATTTCCTACATACGTCCTTCTATTTAGGGTCGGTGCAAAGGTGTCGATCGTGACTAAAATAATTGTGCTAGGTCTGTTTTCTCACGGAAAACCTACATGCTACGCAAATGTAGATTCTACGATCTACATTCCGGAACTTCGTTTCCGGAACATCGTTTCTAATACAAACTGTAAACGCTTTACGAGCAAGATTCTCTCATACAGTCCACCACTCTCACAGAGTCAAACATTTAAAATTATACTTCCGGTCAGTTTCAGTTTCATTTGCCACGCAAATGTCTCAAAATTGTCCTACAGATTTACGACCTCTTTCATTTATTCAAAATCCCATAATTTTCTTCTGGCATATTTGTGAAATCAAATCGTATATTGATGTTTCGCATCTTTCATAATGGTAATTACTTCCACATCGTGGAATAATGTCGAATATCAGAGGTGCACTCGGGATTTTCATACGGAAAACAGTACTATATAAAAGTTGTTGCGCAAATAATTATCATAGTCCATATCTCGAGTCGTCTTTTGCAACCTCTTTACTTTTTCGCGTAATGAAAAATTACCATTGAAAAATACCATTGATTACCTGATAGAGTCGCATATTATGGGACTATGGTAATTACAAAACGACCTACGGTTTTTACTGTTCATTCTGGCCATACATTTATTAATTATAATCCTCATCGTTTCGGTATCACATCTCTCTATTTTCACAGAAGATGGAACATTTAGGTACGATGGCTGCGGTACGATATTGAAGACGACGTCCTCATGTTCGATGAGGAAAGGGACTTCAACCTCATAGGTGTCCCCATCGCCAACGAGTCTATGACCTTCGGGATCTTATGAAACTACTTCTCCATCTGAGTTCCTTCAGGAGAACCGGTGGTGTCGCCACCTCTTTCGGCACACTGTCGAAAGAACCAGAATTCGAAATGAGCGTGCATAATTTTGTCCCAACAAATACAGCCTCTAAACGTCCGTCCGCTCATTTATCATGGGCTTCGGCTCCAAGTCCCACAAAGTTGCGGAAATGCTAAAGGATCAGATCTTGATCTGCTCGTCGAGCAAAACTTAAGCATTAATTTGTTAATTGAAAAGAAGTATAAAAAAATAACAAACGAAATATTACCTACATATATTCATTTTGCAACATAGCAAGATGTTGCAACGCGGGCGGCAATGATAATTTTGAAATAAGTCCTTTGTTGGCAGTGGAATTGATTTTTTTGTGTGACTGAGTCTTGGCTTAACTCAGCTGTCTCATCGAGGTTATTGAGAGTTCCTGGCTATAAGGCTCTGCGTAGTGACCGTATTGACCGTGTAGGTGGCGATGTTATGTTGTATGTATGTGACAAATTGTCATATAAGGTGGTTTTTAAATCGGACCATTATGGTGTATGCGAATCTTTGTGCGTCGATCTGTGTTTCGGTGCATTTACGTTGCTTGTTGCCGTTGTATACCTGCCGCATGGAGATGTGGATTCCTTTCGTAGCATTCACGAGGGTATTTTTAACTCATATGCAAATGTGTTTGTCTGTGGTGATTTTAATTGTAACTTATTTAAATCTTCGAAATCTACATTGATGCGGGGCATATGCATGTCTCTTGGCTTCTCTATTGTCCACAATTCCAAGCCTACGCACTTTGATTTTGCTCATAGTTCTACCTCGCTGATTTACTATTGTTTGATCAGTGATCCCATGCGGCTGGGCTTTTCCTTGCAGGGACAATGCCCTAGCATATCTCACCATGCGCTTATCTTTGGGATGATTGATTTGCCTGTAGTTGTTGAAGAGAAGGTAATTGAGTATCTTGATTTTTGTAATGCGGATTGGCTGGGTATTTGTGATTTTGGGTTTAATTTAGATTTTTCTCCTCTGTATTTCACCAGTAACGTAGACAGCCAACTGGCCTTGTTTGAGACGTTATTTCAGAGTTTGCTGTTTTTTGTTCCTCTTGCTACTCGTCATGTAAACCCCAAAAATGATGAGTGGTTAAATTCTGATGTGGTGAAATCAGCTCGTTCGATTCGGGGTTTAGCTTACTTTGAATGGCGCAGAAGGCCTACTGATGACAATAGACGTATATATTGTATCTGCAGAAATCGTTGTAAAGCTGTTATGCGTAATGAAAGAAGAAAATATTATGAAAAGTTGTTCGGTCGTATGAACAGTAGTCAATTATGGAAGTCTCTTAGGTCCTTTGGTTGTCTAGATTGTGGTGAAGATGTTCCTTTTATTAATGTTAATACTGATAATGATTACTTTTGTAATGTGGGCAAATCTAATCCTGGTGTGAGTGTAGGAATTGATGGTGCCTTTGTTCAAGAGTCATTTAGGTTTTACTGCGTGTTTATGGGGGATGTTGAAAGTGCTCTGCGCAAAATTAAGTCTGGAGTTGCAGGTTTTGATGGCATTTCTATTAATTTTTTTAAGAGTGTTTTTCCATATATATATCTTTTCACTTTTTGCATTTTGTTAATTGTATTTTTATGACGTCAACCTTCCCGCAAGCTTGGAAGGTGGCTCGTGTGGTGCCTGTTCCGAAGAAAGGGTCGTCATACAGTCAGTCTAACTTGCGTCCAATAAGTGTATTGCCGGCCATGTCAAAGATAGTAGAGCATATTATTAAAGATGCTATTTTGGAGTTTCTTGATGGTCACAATTGCCTGAGAAGTTCTCAGTATGGTTTTCGGCGTAGCTGCAGTACTATGGTGCACTTATTATCCCTTACTGATGTTATTCGCGATGTTTTTGATGGTTCTGATGTTGGTCTTGATTTGTCTGAGGCCTTTGATTCTATTGACCACGCGCAGCTCAGAGTCAAATTTGGGTTTTCCGTTTCGGCCTGTAGACTAATTTCGTCGTATCTGGAGTGTAGATCCCAGTTTGTTGTGCACAAGGGTGTCCAATCTGATGTTGGTCTAATCCGGTGTGGAGTCCCGCAGGGTTCTGTGCTGGGCCCATTACTTTTTATTATGTTCATTAATGACATCATGGATTCTGTTACTGCTAGTGATTGTAGTCTCTTCTTGTATGCGGATGACATAAATGTTTTCTTTAGGAGTGTTTATCTCGCCAGGTTGGAGAATCTGGCTAACACAACGTTGCAATCTCTCTCTATGTGGATCTCTTCCAATGGTCTTGATATAAACTGGAATAAGACTGAAGCTGTTTTTTTCAATTGTTGCTATGACGGTTCTATGCCTAATATTTGCGTTAGTTCCTTTACTATTAATATTGTGATGAAATGAAGTGCCTGGTTGTAATTATTGATCTTCTGTTGTCCCGTGTGCGATTCCAGCTTAGGAGTCTTTATAGTGTCCAAGCATATTTGCCTCTTGGCGTAATGGTGAGGGTGGCTATGTCGTTGTTGATGTCTTAGATTAACTATTGTTTGGAGGTTATTTCGGGCTCTAATTCTGGTAATTTGCATCGGCTTCAGAAGGCTGTTAACTCCATTGTTCGTTATGTACAGGGTTTGGGTCGTAGTCGTCATGATTCCCAATTTGTTGTTAAATTTCTTGGCCCATCCTTTTATAATTATGTTGAATATCCTATCCTTATGTGTTATTATAGAATTATGAGAAATGTTGATTTACCACTGTGTAGTAGGTTTGTGATGTGTAGATCCTCTCGGAATCCTCAGTTGTTGTATTCTAAGTTTTCGTCTGCAATTTTTGAAAGATCATTTGTAGTTAGAGTCGTAAGATCATGGAATCAGCTCCCTTTGAGCCTTCGTAAGTTTACCTCTTCCACTTTTGCGTATAGGAGGGAATTGTTTGGGCATTTGTCTCGTATTTGATGAAGTTGGATTTGAAGAAATCGCTGATTACAGGTTGCATAGTGTTACCTTGTTTTTTTTTTTTTTTAATTCTTGGCTGGGGAGACATCCTTATTTAAGTTCGTTAGCATTTATGTTATAGATTTATACATATGAAATTTAATTCTGTGGTTCTAATATTGCTCTTGGGCTCGAAAGGAATATATAGTATATTTATATGTAGGATTCCTTAAGCTTCCTTTCCACTCCACTTTTCTTAGCGACAGTTAAATAGAGTGCAGTGGATTGGGGTTCTTGTTTGGAATCTGTTATGTTAATTGTTTGCAATAAATTTCATTTTGTAGAGTTTATTTTACTGTTACGTATTTTTAATTTATTTAGTTTATTATTTGTTTGGATTTTTTTATATAAGTTATTGGCCATGCTGGCTTTTTTATATTACATTGTATGAAATAAATGAAATGAATTAAAGTAAATTGTGCCCCATCGTTATATCTTGTTCACTACCTTTATATACGTCTTTGAGTAATTCGTACTAAAGACAAAAGGTAGTAGCAAAATCTAACGAGTAACTACCCGCTAGCAATGAAAATTCCAATTGATGGTATGTATCTAGTTCCAGGACTAGTTATAACCCGTAAAAGTTACTTATTTGACCCTAAAGTAATGCAAGAGGAACTAATTGACTACCTTTTTATCCTATAGTAAGTGAGAAGGAGTCACTTGCGATATTAAAGAAAAACTCAGTTTTATTTTTTTCAAAAGAGAAGAGAAAAATATTTAAACATTCTCTCCCAACAGCCACAAAAACTAGTTTTTTTTTTGATGTTATGTAGCTAGTCCAAGCACTAGTTATATCGTACCAGTTACAAATTTGATCCCAAAGTAATATCAGCCGAACCAATTGACTACCTTTTTATCATGTGGTAAACGAGAAGGAGTCTCTTGTGATCTTAAAGAAAAAAAACACGGTTTTTGGTGGTTGGTCTGCATAAAAAAATCCGTTATTCTCCATGAATGCAAGATGAATTTTGTTTGGAAATAATCAGTCTTTTTGTGATCGTCTTGAAGTGCGGTGGCATCAAATTGTGAAATATTAAAGAAAATCTGTATCATGTAAAACAAATGAATTCTTAACTCAAATGGAAGGATATATATGTAAGTACTTCTATATATAATTTATTTCCTATTAAATAAATATTATTGTATTTTCCTTACAGATCAAGGCCATGACATCTATTATAAAACGTGAATTAATGACTCTGGAAAATTATGGAAAAAGGGATTACATTCTCTTAGTAATTTTTGCAATATTCTTTTAGGTAAGGTATTTTACACATATATATATATATTTTTTTTTACTATAATATTATAATCATTGTTATTTATTTCCAGATTCAATACCTGTAAGGATCTGACACGACCGAAATTGCAGTATGAAAGTGGTACGGTTTTACTTATATGTAATTTAAAAAAAAAAATAAGAATTAAAATCATATTAATAAATGAGTGTTTTATTGCTAATTTCATCATAAAAACGGTACTGAACTATGACATCTTCTTTGGTTCACGACCAAAAAGCATACACCCCTACACTACTGTAAAAGGTAATATTAATTGTTCCACGAACAATTCAATAAAACAATCCAAATCTACGTTTGGAAAAAATTCTAAAATTATTGTGTTTTTACTTCTTTTCATTTATTGCATCAACGCAAACATGTAGGAAACAAACAATACATCCAGCTGCATATATAAAAACTATATAATTTTTGAATTTTCATTCATCATTTTCAATTTTACTGAAAAAGTTTGAAAATGTTATAAATATTTTCATGCTGTCAAAATTAATTTATTTTCGATAAATACTCTCAATTGCTAGGGATGGGACAAATTTATTGGTTATTCAGAAAGTGATTCGAATTGAACAATGTACAAAAGTCGGTGTTCGCTCAGAAAAAGTTATATGAGGAACTAAAAAATTACATCATAATTAAGGGTCGAACAACGAACGAGAGAGCGAACAACGCTCGTCTGTACATGGCATTAAGGGCTAAGCAGAATGGTCGCGTTGAGGTTTTTCTTATCGCGTTAACGCGCACAAAGAGTTAAAGATGTTTAATTCCGAATCGCAACGTACATCAACTTCACTTTTGAATGACACTCATTCATCAGGCAGGTGAAAAATGTGTAACGCTACCATCGTGCGATGCCTTTAAATGTAGATTTTTGCGCTGGGCAACGTAACCCTAATTTAGTCGCTTGACGTTGTGTGCGACATTGCATTATTTACCACACGTCAAAGTGATGATCTAAGTTGCAGCCGCCAAAGGAACTTCCAATCTGACGCCGTTGTGTCAATATAAACTTTGCAAAAACATTCTGCAGTATAATAATATCGGCTGCTGTTTGTGCTAGAAATCTGAGAAAAAATATTTTTCATATGTACGAATACTAAAAGTGGAATATCCAAGTTTTGCAGTGCACTGTAATTAAAAACAAATTGTTTTTTTCTTGCTCGTAATTGTAAGTAATAGCAATTGGATTGATTCAATGCATTCCGTTCACACTTTCTTTGGTATGAGTCACGGGTACGCCTATGTTGTTACTAATTGACATGTTTTTTGTTTTTTCAGTGTAAATAACATTTAACATTAAAATGGTCAATTATATTACAATAGTATCGCTAATTTTACTGGACATATTCATACAACAAATAGCACATTTAGGAGTATATAAGGGACTATATATAAGCGTGAACGAAAAGTAAAAAGACAACATTAACCGTGCCCGAATATTTATGAAACATTTAATTGGTACTAGTGAAATCAAGACAATTTTTTACAATAAAAAATAGGGTTGTAGTGCAATGCCATGTCCAAAAAATGTTCGATAAAGAAAGCGGTTCATAAGATTTTTGCACAATTTATTTATTTACTCCAAAAATGCAATTTGAAGCCATTAAGGCCGATTTCATTTAAATTGCAAACTATACTACTCCATTTAACAAGATTTCTTAATGATATCTTAGAAGGTATTATTCTAAAAATAATAATATATTTCAATATTTGGCAAGTGGCTAACTACTCAAGTAAGTGTATTAATATCACATATTCAATATTTAGTAATAAACAGCATTGTATAAAATATAAGAATTTAAATTTGTATATTATAAAAAAAAGATGTCATACTGTAGTTTAGGTAGAAAAATTGAGAACTACTCCAAAAACATTAGTAAATAATATTATAATTTGTTTAGATATTTTAGACATAAAATCAATTTAAGCATACCCGATTTTCCATTTCGAAGGTATTGCGGAAAGGGTTCATTATAAATCATATTTATAGAGTACAGATAATTAAGTGGAACCGTAGTGGTCTATTATTTTTAATTTATATGTGCTGCTTGATAATGAAAATTGCTTTAGGGAATGCGGGAGCTTATTGAAAGTTCTGGCAATTCGTACCTGAAATGATTTATTCATTTGACCGATAGCTCTTGGAACAATTAATTGGTTTGTTCTGCTTGACCGACAGAATGGAAACATTTGTAGTAGAAAATCAGGACTTTGATTTTTAGTAGCATTATAAAACAGCATTAATGTTCTACAGTCTATAAATCTCCAAAAATGACAACCAAGAAATTCTTTAACTTTAGTGCTAACATGGTCAAATTTTTTAAGCGAAAAAAGATAACGAACAGCTCTGTGAATCGATAGCTTAATCCTTTTCATATTTGTTTTGGTTGTGCCAGAGAATATTTCAATGCAGTACAGTATATGAGACATTATTAGTGAGTGCACCAGTTGTAACTTTATATTGCGGGGTAGAATTAAATCCGTGTTATAAAGTTGTCGTAATGTTAAATGTGTATGGGTGACTACATTATCAATATGACTATCAAATGTTAGCTTATCGTCAATAATAATACCAAGGCATCTTATGCTACTGACGATGTTAATTATTTGACAGTTATAAGTGAGTGATAAATAAGAGTGAGCACTACTAGGAAAAACTAAAGCATTTGTTTTTTTAGGGTTAACAATTAACCGGTTGGAATTCATCCATACATACAGCAGATTCATAACACAGTTAAATTTAGCAAGAAGGACATCGGGGCTATCTATAGATGCTTTAAATAAAAGTTGTATGTCATCCGCATATGAGTAAGGAGTACAATAACAACGAATACTGCTAAATAAGTCGTTTAAAAACATAATAAAAAACATTGGGCCCAAGATAGAACCTTGAGGAACACCACTTTTTACAGGTAATACATCAGAGAGAATACCCTGCATGGAAACACATTGATATCTTTCATTTAAGTATGAATGAATCAATTTACAGGCGTTAGGGCTGAAATCATAGAAATTTATTAATTTTCCTATTAATATGCTATAATCAATTTTATCGAAGGCTTTCTCTAAGTCTAGAGATAGTAATATCGAAACATTCTGCTCACAAAGATTTCTTCTTATTGAGTCGGTTAGGCCTACCAGTAACATCGACGTGCTTCGATGACTACGAAAGCCACATTGGCAATCATCAAGCATATTATTGTTCTCTAAATAATTATCAAGCTGTTTTTTTAAAACGTATTCCATTCAGAATGTTAATGTATTGCCGAACAAGCTCTTCAGAATTCGGAGATTTTCATTTACAATTCTGTTTTTAAATTAAAACAAAATTTTCGATTTATTTGCTACCACTTTAGTAAAACCATATGAAATCCAAATATGCACCACATGTGAAGTAGTTATCTTTTTTATTTAATAGTCGGAAAGGGGGCCCTTTTGAAAAGGGCTCATAAAATCTCGGTTTAAAAGGTTTCCGATCCGCAACTGGCTGCGTTAATAACTTTGGCAAGCTTTTTCAGTTGTCGACAAAATGTGAAGTAGTTATCTTTTTTATTCAATAGCCGGAAAGGGGGCCCTTTTGAAAAGGGCTCATAAAATCTCGGTTTAAAAGGTTTCCGATCCGCAACTGGCTGCGTTAATAACTTTGGCAAGCTTTTTCAGTTGTCGACAAAATGTGCCATTGTAAATTTTTAATTTGGAATATGTTGCGTTTAGGGACTCCGATTCCACATGTAGGTCTCGTCTCCCTGATCACGAAAATATATGACTTTCATGGTAAAACTCCATACTGCCCGAAATATGGAGCTCTGAAGTTCCTAAATCCCTAAAACCATC
This sequence comes from Musca vetustissima, assembly GCF_032173495.1. Lineage (NCBI taxonomy): Eukaryota > Metazoa > Arthropoda > Insecta > Diptera > Muscidae > Musca > Musca vetustissima. The sequence goes on from NW_026888877.1 coordinate 78,909, forward strand.
GTAACCAACGGCTTTAGACCTAATTTTGCCAAACGCATCTATAACTTCAAACAAATCAACTGTACGAAGCGAAAACCCATCATAATATCCCACAGGAACATCAGAAACATCAAACTGGCTAACATACCGATACCAAATTACAATTTAACCTCTTGACATCTACATTATCTACTTCACTATCTTCATCTCTTATACCATTCTTATTTAAAATTGACAACATTTCCTTTGTGTTTTATCAGCAAACATCTCTTTATGTGCATCTAGTATTATTCTCTTAACAACTGTTTTCGATCGATTGTGATAAGTACAATAAATTCTACAGTTTATCAAATTCTTCTCACGAAGTTATGCTTTATAGGCAATATCTCGAAGGTTCAAATTATAACGCTCATCTGGAGTTAAACCAATTATTACCATATACCTTGCATAGCTTTTCCTTAACAGGAACAATATCATATACATGACGGAGCCCACTACACCATAATCCACACAAAGAAATGGCATCAAAAAGAGCAACAGTGTCATAATCCGGATACTCGTAAAACTAGCTAATCCGACGACAAGGCATACTAAGAGAAATAAATATCAGGACACGAAAACTGATTCGATAAAACCAACGAATTCACCCAAGAATGAAGAAAAACCAATAACGACGTAGAACAGTGTACAGCGTCAATGTGTGACGACATTAAAGTATGCACAAGAGATAAATATAATAAATGTAATATATAAATAGATAAATATAAATGAATGGCCCGAAATATCAGGACACGAAAACTGATTCAATAAAACCAACGAATTCACCCAAGAAAGAAGAAAACAAACCAATAACGACGTAGAACAGTATGCAGCGTCAATATGTGACGACATTAAAGTATGCACAAGAGATAAATTCATTCTCTTACAACATTGTCTTAAAACCAGAGCTCCGAAATGCTCGCTCGAATTCGAGTAAAGAGTGAAAATCGCTCGAATTCGAGCGGGAGTACTCCTGCGAGTAGAAAAAGTAAATAGAGTATACTCTATTTTTCTCTGCCACTCAAATAAGAGCACAAGTGCTTCGCTCGTTTTCGAGTGGGAGTGAAATACGCTCGGAATCGAACAGATTACGCTCATGCCGAGTACTCTTTTATTTTTATTTATTTTTTTGTTTTGTTTGTGATACCGTTGTTTTACTTGATGTTGTTTGTGTGCATTGTTTGTTTGTGTTGTGATGTTTGGTTTGCAGTACTGCTGGGAAAGCATGCATCAACAAGCTCGTTCTCTGCGTTCTCTTTATGTAAGTCATTTCATATAAGATTTTTATTTGTACCTCACATGTGTAACCATTTTCAATAAACAAAATAATCAATGCCCTTTTATGTTTTTTTAACATGATCTATCTCCCCACAGCACACAAAAGATCAACATCAAAAAAAATTTGCTACTACACACAAATAACCAAACAACCAAATTTATTTATCCACTCGATTTTACTCTTAGAGTGAACTCTTACTCTATTTCGAACATTTTGACTCATACTCTTTTTCTTCAACAAGGAGTACTCGCGAGCACTCCCAAACAAAATAAAAGAGTGGAGAGTATACTCTCTAAAAACTCGTACTCTTTACTTACTCCCACTCGGGAGTATTTTTCACTCGCGAGTAAAATCGAGCAAATCGGAGCTCTGCTTAAAACCAAACTACGCGACAAATCAAACATGTTATTGTTGAAGTCCCCCATAATAACAACACTGGGGTACTTAACAACAATAATCAGCTATTTCTTCTTCCATGACAATAATATCGCCATATGGTAAATAAACTACACCAATTAACACAACATTGTTATTAACTACCACTTCACAGAAAACATACTCAACCCCAGCAAAAGAATTCCCTTTGCAAATCAATTTATGTTTCATACCTTGAGAAACATAAACCTCCTGCTCTTTTATCAAGGCGAACGCTCCTATAACACATAGAATTGGGTATTTGTATCGAATCAGATGATATCATAGGTTCTATCAGCCTGCCTTCGGCTGGGGATTTGAGACTTTCTCCTATGGACAGACTGAAAATTAGGCTACGCGATCGAAAATTTCCTTAAATGAATGATAGAGGTTATGGACATATGAATTCCGGAAATTCAGAGGTCTATATCTCGGGAAGTATGGACTTCCCTCATGAATATCATATATTTTCGTGATCAGGGAGACGAACTCTGAAAAATCGTAAGGGCTCCGGAAGAATTCAATGATCGTTATCTTTGTAAATTTTTATTTTTTTGTTGTAAGGGCGCAGGAAGAATTCAGTCATCGTTTTCTTTCGTTAAAAATTTATTTACATTCCTACAATCATTTCAAACATAACTAATGAAAGAAAATCATATATAATTTTCATATGTAATTTTCAATATATTAGTTTTTGTTTTATGTATGTCTATTATGCATTAATAAGTTTTGACCTATTTTGTTTTTTAATTTTCGAGTATTTACGTTTTATGAAAACTTACTTATGATTGACTTATGTGAAACCACGGTACAATAATAATTATACCATGTGTGAGACACAATCAGGATTTGAAGAGGGTAGTCTGACAAATTTTACCACCTCTATTGGCTTTATGGGAAGACGATTTTTGGCTCGGATGGACAGTAAGGACTTTTTTGGCAGGAAGAACCTTCATATACGATTATGAGAACAATGCGCTACCGACGTTCGTTTTTCTCAAATATAAAGAATTTATATGGGTCTTTATTTTCCACAACAAAAATGTACGTTTAGTTATTATTACAATCGCTGATTTTTAATTTTAGTTATTTTTAAAGCGGAGAATTATTTTTAAATATAAAATATCCAAATTCGGGTAATGTGGCCCACTATATAAAATGGGACATTTTCATGTGATTAGTTCGAAACATGGGCCCATTTTATAAACATTTCGGCGAGGGCTATTTTAACTGAAAACTCGATATGCGAAATTACAGCTTTCTCGGTTGGATATAACGAAGTTAGGACTTTAAAAATACCGCAAATGAGGCTGTACCCTTAAATGGGGACTTCTCTAAAATATGAATCTATATATTTTTCCATTCATTGTTACCCATGATTGAAATAAATAGAAATTTATCATATAGCCTAGACAGACGACAGCCTTAATTTGCATTAACAGCCTTAATTCAAATTAACTTGATACTGATTATTTTGTGTTGAAGACTAAAATATTGGTTTTTGCCAATATTTCAGCCCTCTGAAGCAAATGAGCTAATCCAAAATTCGTTTGATATTAACTGATGAAACATATTTTCTTCTTTTTTTAATTTTTAGCACCATCGTAGTGTTCAACATAATACGTCTACTATTTAATGTAGGCAAACGAATTAATTTTAACCTGCTGGTGTAAGAAGGCAACACAAAATCACTATTCCAAATGAAAAATAGAAATTGTTTCTGCACAGATTCAATTTTATCGAAATATATTGCATATTGTAGATCCCATACAACAGAGCCATGTTCTAATATAGGCCTCAGAAGAGACGTGTAAAACATTGTTTGTTAATTTAGGGTTCAGAGAATTCTTTTTCCCATCGATTTATAAATCCTAACCTAAAACACCGTGAGTTTAGTTTAACATAGAAATTACATGATTATTAAAATTTAATGTTTGGTCCATTAAAAGTCCAAGATCAACAAGTTCAAGTTGATAAAAGTGTTCCGTTAAACTTTGTATTGCCTTCTTTATGTAGACGATCTGGAAAAACACACGCTTACATATATGCTTTCTGTTTAAATCTACATATTTTGCATTACATCATTGATAAAGACTATTTAAATAATTTTCAAGTAAGTTAGCTCAAACAAAATCTATTATTAGGTTTAAGATTTTGGAGTAGTAGATGTATAGTGGGTTTAGGAACCGATCATGGCCTTGTGGCTAGGTTCCCATTCATGAAAAATAAAGAAATTGAAATTGAATAAGTGGTAGTGAAAACAATTTGCAATGCATTCTGAAACTTCAGAGCTTTTTACAAATTCCCAATTATTGAATTTCAAAATTGTTGGCTTTGAGGCAAATTTTTATATTAAAAAATCATAGAAAGATTTGGCATTGAACTTAAAATTATTTCAAAAATTTTTGGCTTTGAGGCAAATTTTTATAATAAACAAATCATAGAAAGATTTGGCATTGGACTTAAAATTATTTTTAATCTTAATAAAGTAAAGGTTGTAAAACTTTTGGGACTCAGTTGTATATATTGACCTTGTAACAACATAATTAGCATAATGTATATGATTTTAAATTATTTTTTAAATATTTGAAAGCTATCTAAGTCCTGATTTAGATTGGGCGAGTTTACTTGCGGCAATTCTTATCGTTCTCTTTCGAACATGCTTCATGCGTCTATACAAGGCAATTCGGATTCAAAAAAATATATTTTTTTAATTTTGTGAATGTTTTTCTATTTTTGTGGAGACTGACGCAAGTAAACTCGCCTAATCTAAATTGGGACTTATTCTAACAGTGGGAACACATTCTAAAATAAATTGAGTTAGGATATCGTAAATTTTTTATACTTGGTCTGTTCCAGTACTTTTTTAATAGTTAAGCTAGTAAAAGGGAAACATTTCAAAAACGCTCTCAGAGTACAAAATAATTTGAAAAGTTCGGGAACGAGTTTATATGGATCTTTATTTTCCACAACAAAAATGTACGTTTAGTTATTATTACAATCGCTGACTTTTAATTTTAGTTATTTTTAAAGCCGAAAATTATTTTTAAATATAAAATATCCAAATTCGGGTAATGTGGACCACTATATAAAATGGGATCTATTCATGGGATTAGTTCGAAACATTGGTCCATATTATAAACATTTCGGCGAGGGCTATTTTAACTGAAAACTCGATATGCGAAATTAAAGTTTTCTCGGTCGGATATAATGAAGCTAGGACTTTAAAATTATAAATTTGATTTTTAGAACACAAAATTGGCCTAATTAAGACAAATGTTTTCAGTCAGGAATGCTGATTATTTTGTGTTGAAAACTAAAATATTGGTTTAGTTTTTGCCAATATTTCAGCCCTCTGAAGCAAATGAGCTAATCCAAAATTCGTTTGATATTAACTGATGAAACATATTTTCTTCTTTTTTAATTTTTAGCACCATCGTAGTGTTCAACATAAAACGTCTACTATTTAATGTAGGCAAACGTATTAATTTTAACCTGCTGGTGTAAGAAGGCAACACAAAATCACTATTCCAAATAAAAAGTAGAAATTGTTTCTGCACAGATTCAATTTTATCGGAATATATTGCTTATTGTAGATCCCATACAACAGATCCATGTTCTATATAGGCCTCAGAAGAGACGTGTAAATCATTGTTTGTTAATTTAGGGTTCAGAGAATTATTTTTCCCATCGTTATATAAATCCTAACCTAAAACACCGTGAGTTTAGTTTAACATAGAAATTACATGATTATTAAAATTTAATGTTGGGTCCATTAAAAGTCCAAGATCAACAAGTTCAAGTTGATAAAAGTGTTCCGTTAAACTTTGTATTGCCTTCTTTATGTAGACGATCTGGAAAAACACACGCTTACATATATGCTTTATGTTTAAATCTACATATTTTACATTACATCATTGATAAAGACTATTTAAATAATTTTCAAGTTAGCTCAAACAAGCTGCATTTGAATAAGTGGTAGTGAAAACAATTTGCAATGCATTCTGAAACTTCAGAGCTTTTCACAAATTCCCAATTATTGAATTTCAAAATTGTTGGTTTTGAGGCAAATTTTTATACTAAAAAAATCATAGAAAGATTTGGCATTGAACTTAAAATTATTTCAAAAATTGTTGGCTTTGAGGCAAATTTTTATAATAAACAAATCATAGAAAGATTTGGCATTGGACTTAAAATTATTTTTAATCTTGTTAAAGTAAAGGTTGTAAAACTTTTGGGACTCAGTTGTATATATTGACCTTGTAACAACATAATTAGCATAATGTATATGATTTTTAATTATTTTTTAAATATTTGAAAGCTATCTATCTTAGTCCTGATTTAGATTGGGCGAGTTTACTTGCGGCAATTCTTATCGTTCTCTTTTGAATATGCTTCATGCGTCTATACAAGGCAATTTGGTTTCAAAAATATATATTTTTTTAAAAGAACAAAACGAATTGCCAGAAAATTGTCGGTACGAGCAATTTTTTTCCATTTCTGTTTCCCCTACCCCTCTCTTCTACAAACGAAAGACTTGCCGCAAGTAAACTCGCCTAATCTAAATTGGGACTTATTCTAACAGTGGGAACACATTTGGTCTGTTCCAGTACTATTTTAATAGTAAAGATAGTAAAAGGGAAGAGTTTCAAAATCGCTCTCAGAGTACAAAATAATTTGAAAAGTTCGGGAGCGCAAATCTAGTAAATATGCCAAAATTAGACGGTATTACTTCAAAATCAACATAACAGCCAATCAGAAGTAGGCATTTCTGTTTACCATTTTTACTCGGCCAAAATTCTCGAGTAAAAAGTTTATAAAGAGAACGCCATTTTGTTTTGTGCTCTCTTAAATTTGATTCAATGTTTTACCAGTTTTGTGGGTTTAGGAACGGGTTTCGAGTAAAAAATTGCAAAACTTGTAAAATTAGTAGATTCTTTTACGTTCTGGAACGGAACTATTCTAAAATAAATTGAGTTAGGATATCATAAATTTTCTATACTTGGTCTGTTCCAGTACTTTTTTTAATAGTTAAGCTAGTAAAAGGGAAACATTTCAAAAACGCTCTCAGAGTACAAAATAATTTGAAAAGTTCGGGAACGTAAATCTAGTAAATAAGCCAAAATTAGATGGCAATGCTTCAAAATCAGCATAACAGCCAATTAGAAGTAGGCATTCTTGTTTACCATTTTTACTCGGCCAAATTTCTCGAGTAAAAAGTTTACAATGAGAACACCATTTTGTTTTGTGTTATCTTAAATTTGGTTGAACATTTTACTAGTTTTGAGGGTTCAGGAACGGTATTCGAGTAAAAAGTTTGAAAACTTATAAAACTAGTAAAATATTTTAAGTTCTGGAACATAGCTTCCATTTACGGGTGCCGCACATTTTTGATATTTTGAAAGTTTCTGCCGTATTTTCCAACTGAAGTAGCCTTGATTTGGCATTCCAGGTATTGAAAAGTTTGAAACTCGCAGTGGTTTTTTGTCAAACAAACGTTTTTATTAAAGTTATTGAATGGAATGGAAAAAAATATTGAAAATAATTTTTCAAATAAAACATGTATACATACCAATGCCTACTACATTTCTCTAAACAAGACTGGCAGAACTTTCGTTCCATAAGCCGAGGTTAGAAAAGATTTCCAGGCGCGTTGATCTTTTGCACAGTTTTTCCAATTTGAAAGACCATTTTCGGCAATGTTATCTTCGACTTGATCTTTCCATCGTATTCGTGGCCTTCCCCTTCTGCGTGAACCATCAGCTGGTTCGTTTTTATATGCCTTCTGGGCTGGGGCATCTTCATCCATTCTCACAACATGACCTAGCCAATGTAGTCGCTGCAGCTCAATACGTCTAACAATGTCGATGTCCGAGAATAGCTGGTACAACTCATGGTTCATTCGACGGCGATATTCACCGTCAACGCAGATCGGCCCATAGATCTTTCGGAGAATTTTTCTCTCAAACACTCCAAGAGCTGCCTCATCTGCTTGCGTAATTATCCATGCTTGAGTTGGTCCAAGTCTACTGGACGTCTGGCGCGTTGATACCATCAGCTTGATCTTCTCGCCGTTTACTGCCAGACCCACTTTGGCAGACTCCTCAATTTGTTCAAAGGTGACTGTTACTGCTCTCAATGTTCGACCCATTATGTCGATGTTGTTTGATATACAGAGTGCAAATAGATATATACAGTACAATATTTGGTTATACATTGTACACCAACACCAGGTTCTTGAAGGGTTAAAAACATTTTTGTATATATAAAGTTCCCAGACCCATTTTCCATATTTATCGAATTTCTCCACCGAAGCGGCTTTAATTTGACATTCCGGATTCCTGGTGAACGAAAAACGTATTTCGGGTAGCAAGGGAAAGGAAAGGAATTTCCGGGCATCATCACTGCTGCAGCCGCTCGTTATATACCTGCGGGTCGTATACCCGAATTAAGACTTTCCAGCATAGGCAGTGGGATTAGCAAATGAGCGTAATGAGCTTCGTCGTACTAATACTTCTAACCCCAGAATCATAGAACTGACGATGGAGGTGAACAGGTTAGTCGGCGAGCACAACCGAAAAAGTGGCTAGAACATCTGAAGTGTTGCAAATTCAGTACCGGAGTGAGTAAATTGTGGGCAACGGTTAAGTCGCTATCGAACCCTGGAAGAAAGGATGATCGGAGGAGGAACCACCACAATTTCCGTTGGAGGAAGTTGCAAGTGTCATCAGAAGCTCGAAATCATCCAAAGCGCTTGGTTCAGATAGAATCTCCATGGTGATGATGAAGCAGCTTGATGAGTAGTAGAGTACCTAAGACTGACGTCAGAGTGCAAGCGAAAAGCGATGCGATACTACATGCTATAATAGTTAATGCTACTTCAATGGTATAGTATGTCAGAGTGAGTGCTATAGAGAGCAAAGCAAACTGGTGTTTTTTGACTAAGGAAGGATTCAGACGAAGAATTTTTCATATCGCAAAATATTTTCAACGTAATTTATAAACAAAAATTCACGAAATTAACAAATGTTTCTGCACCGATTTCACTTATTTTTTCCAAATTTGTGGACTTTTTGTTTGTGACAGACAGATTGATCCATGTCACTAAAATGTTATACGATGCAAATGAGCGATGCCAGATTGATCCATGACACTAAAATGTTATACGATGCAAAAGAGCGATGCCAATAACCGATCAATAACGGTTAATTAAAATAATAAACAAAGAAACTGAAACAGACAAAGCGAGTTCTTGCTATAAACTACTGCACAACACGCTTTATCGCTTGCACTCGTTTCATCTCGCTTGTAGCATAGCATCCACTCTGACAGGTTCTGCGCTATGCCATAAGAAAACACACGCAGAGGGTTAAGCGTCGTCTAGCGGCATATCATATCATCGCTTCTTGCGCGCACTCTGACGTCAGCCTAACTAAAGTCCTCAACTTGTCGTTAGCCACCCTAATAGTTCACGATGCCTGGAAAATGGGTATGGTGGTCCCGCTACTGAAGCCAGTGTGCCAGCAAAAGTGAGTCATACAGGCCGATCTCACTTTTGTCGACAGTAGGTAAGACACTTGAGGCTACTTCTTCTTAGTATTCATGAATGCTACTCAGTGGCTTATAATCGACATGGGTTCCGGAAGCAGCACCCCTCCCAAGGAGGGGTGATATCTCTGGAACTGTTGAACCTCTATCTTTCTGCAATTCCACGCCCACCGGACGGCATGAAGATCATTACATACGCAGATGATTGTACGATCATGGCGTCAGGACCCAACATTGATGACATTTGCAAGATGCTGAACCACAATTTCGTGTATATTGCAGACTTTTTCCGGTCATGGAATATGGAAATATGTTAGAGTTAGAAATTCGGAAAGATATCCATGGGTCACATCTGGGCTTTCAAGTATTAAAAATTATATAAATAAACTTTTTAAAAAATATAAAAAATCAGGCTCCACTATAGTTTATGCTAAATATGCTGTTGCAAGGTCTAAATATACGACAGAGTCCGGAAAACTTTATAATCTTTATTTAAACAAGACTAAACATAATTTCAAATCCAATCCTAAATCTTTTTATGACTTTGTTAATATAAAAAGAAAAGCTACGTCATTTTGAAATTCAATAATCAGACATTTAGAAAAACTCTGAAATATCAGAGTGCTTTGCAAATTTTTTCGTTACAACTTATTCATATTCACCCTGTCCAAATAAAGACATATATAGTTATAAATTATCGACGACAGATCAAATGTCTATGCTTTTTTATAAAGTCATTATGTTTCTAAAAATCTACGTAATTTAAGATCGATTAAAAATCCAGGTTATCCCTTAAACGCTGTTGTTTAATTATTCCCTGAAATATAGTAATTTTCCTATCTTCTGGAAGAAATCCTATAAGTTTCTTTACACAAATCGGTTAGCTTACAAAATTGTTCGAAAAATGGATTACTGATGTAATTTCTCATAAAGTTCTGCCCATCTTAAGTCCATATCAACATGGTTATCGTAGTGGCCCCTCAACCATTACCAATCTTATACAATTCTCTTCAACCGTCATAAAATATTTTATTCAGCGTAATCAAACCGATATAATTTACACTGACATCAGTAAAGCTTTTGACAGTTTTAATCATTAACTTTTAATATATAAATTCAATCAAATTGGTTTCAGTATAAATTTAGTTAAATGGATATGATCTTCTTTGCGAAATACATCACAGGTAGTTTTGTTCGATGATTGTCTCTACAAATCCATTAATGTTCCTTCATGTGTTCCTCAAGGAAGTCATTTAGGCTCACTCCTCTTTCTTCTCTTCATAAATGATTTGCCAAATGCAGTAATTGATTCCAAGTTGCTAATGTATGCAGACGATGTCAAGTTGTTCACCACCCATAATTCTATGAAGCAAGCTTATTTACTTCTAAATGATGGAACTGTATGGATTTAAGCCTAAACAAATGTAAGCATATGTGTTTTTCCAGATCTTCTACTTTAACAAGGCAATGCAATATTATTGACACTGTTTTAACAACCGTAGATTCATATTTTAATGGTTCCAAAATTAAATTTTAATAATCAGTAGTGTTGGCGGTTTATTTGGGATACCATTTGTATTTTGTGTTTTTTTTCAAAATTGTCAGGCTGAATCCCAGTTTGTTGTTTTTATAAAAAACAACATTCCCCACTAATAAATAGTTGTTTTTTATAAAACTGGGATTCAGCCTGACTATTTTGCAAAAACAAAATGTTAATAATCATTTAATTTCTATGGTAAACAAAGCTCACAATGTCTTAGGATATATAAAATGGTTGGCTAAAGAATTCTCGGATACCTACATTACAAAACAACTTTTTGCATCTCTTGTACGACCTATATTAGAATATGGCTCTATTGAATGGGACCCCAATATACAATATATTCCGAATGAGTGCAGAAACAATTTCTACTTTTTGCACTGAGAGGTTTACATTGGAATAGTGATTTTGTTTTGCCTTCTTACACTAGTAGGTTAAAATTAATTCGATTGCCTACATTAAAAAGTAGACGTATTATGTTGAACACTATGATGGTAATTACAATATTAAATGGTAATATACCCTCAGACTTCCTAATCTCATCCAATAGAATAAATGTTCCTTTTCGATCCAGTAGATATTATAAACTATTATACGTAGATTTTCATAGCACACATTTTTCTATGGGAGATCCTCAAAATGTGTATTGATTTCAATTCTGCGTATTCTAACGTAGATTTTTGCATAAATATAGAACTACTAAAATCTACAGGGTGCCTCCTTATGACTGCTCCTTATCACCTGCTTACGATATCTGCAGAACAGCAGCAACTACCACGACAAACCAGAGTGGTCTTGGCACAATTAAGATCAGTATGGTGTAGCCGCCTCAATTCATATTGGGCACGAATTGACGACGCGGTCAATAATATCTGCCCGACATGTGGTAATGGTCCACATGAAACGCTACACCTATTCAACTGCTCAGCCGAACCCACTCACCTAACCCCATCTTCACTTTGGGCACAACCGATACAGATCGCAGTCTTTTTGAACTTGGAGTTAGAAGCAAAACCTGATTAAGGAGATTAAGAAGAAATACAACTGGGGAAAATAATTGTCTATAGACAACCTGCTACAACAAACAATGTTGTTTTTTTGTATCTTCAGTAATCCAAGTACACTTAAAGAAACAAACCTACACGGCGTTTGTTGACAACTTCCAGAAAATGCATACATGCAAATCCAAGTCTAGTTTAGGGATAAAGCTTTAGAGAATCTCGAAAATATGATATCAGAACCCTCGGAATAAATTGTTATCTGAGTACAAATATTTCATTGTATCTGTGTGTATATATACAAAAATATTTATTCAATTTAGTAGTTGTTTTCACGTGGTAGGCAACCGAAATGCGTTAACCCTTTTTCATTGAAAGTGATTGTGTCTTTCTTTCGTATTGATTTTTCCATTTGACAAATTTTTATACTCAAATGCTTGATTGTATTTGTACAATGTATATCGTTAGCTAAAATGCAAAAAGGCGTAACTAACAAAAAAAAATTGAAAATTGACTTTTTGAATGAATATTGTGAATGCCAATAAACTACATGTGTTGACAAAGTTTTACACGTCTGCGGTCAAAAAAGGAGCTTCTACAAATGGGTTTATTTGATAAATGCAAAAAGGCGTAGCTAACAAAAAATTCAAATTTTTACTTAATTGTAAAACTGCCATTAAAACAAAATAACTAAATTTGTTAAAAAATTATAGTCTATTATTCGTTATATGCAATATCAGCCTGCCGGGCATACTTTTTCCTCTATCCATGTTTATATTTATATTTATGACATGTTTATAGTTTTTATTCAAACAGTTTTTTGCTTCTCCTACACAATTATGAGTTTGTTAGTTACGCCTTTTGGTATTTTAGCTGACGATATGACATTTACAAAACCAAAGGATCTATATAAAAGAGTAAAGTGATTGACTTACTTAAGTATTATGTCTTTTGGCAACATGCGAGCGGATTCAATAAATGTTTCCATCTATAGTTCGCCTATAGATGTTGTAAGCTCCATGAAGTGTCTTGGATTGTTGCTTGATAGTGGTTTGGTGTTTGATGTGTATGTTATGTTAAGTTAAACTTTATTTTACGAATGTTATACTGGTTGGACATTGCCCTGCCGAAAAGTATTAGGATATAGGTAGTACATGCGCTGATTATGCCTCACTTCATGTATTGTGATTTTTGATGGCAGCTGTGGTTTTGTCCTGCGCAAACTTAGGCTTTTATTCCACAGAGTAATGCGTTATGTGTTTGTACTTAAGTTGCGTGATAATGTTTCTCCTTATGTCAAAGAGTTTCTTGGTACTTCGTTGGATGATTTCCTTAAAATCAGATGTATGCTTTTTTCTATAAGGTTTACAAAACCCAAACTCCTTCCTCAGTAGTAGAACTATTTTCATTCAGTAGGTCTGTTAAAAATACTCAAATCCAAGTGCCTAGTTTGAACCCATTGTTGGAGAAGTCTTTCCATGTAAGGGTTGCTCGGGTGTTCAATAGTTTGCCACAGATTCTCAAAATATTCAGTGTTTCGTTAAAATGTTACAAGAAAAAGTTACTTCAATATGCAGATGTTCATGGATTTAAATGTATATATTTTGTTAAATATTTATAGCTGATTTATCCTATGCTTAGTTTCTTATATTTTTATTTTTCGTATGTCTTAATTTGAATTTATGAATTGATTAATAATTAATCGTTAATTAATTTTAAGCCTTTGGAGTAGTTCATGTATTGTTGTTTATGATATGATTACGTGATATACTGTTAATTTTAAGCTTTTGGAGTAGTCCATGTATAGATGTTTTTTGAAACGCTCATGCCCCTTTGGGCTAGGTTCTCGTTTATGAAATAAATTGAATTGAGTGTAGAAAAATCTCTATGTCACTAAGGTGAGTACTCATCCTCAAGAAGTCACAACCTGGCGTCATGTTGAGGATACTAGCGTTACCAAAATTTAGCGACTTCCAGGCATCCGTTTCTCGGAGCCTCAGGGCACATCTATCAGCCTGGAATTTAATCAGAGAGTCCAGTGGTTGGAGGTTCAAGATTGCATTCAAGGCTGCCTGTGGTGTGCTTTTTAGCGCTTCGGAAGTAAGGATTGAAGCCGATCGATGTACCTAATTTTATTGTATTCATTTTAGTCAGCACCCTCCAACCATGGCATAGCCTCTTACCATGGCGACTCGACAGCTAAGCATGAATGAACTTGTTGATGCGCCCAGGTATTAAAAATGCTCCGTTCTAATACAGTTGAGACCCTGATTGCAAACCGTAGAACACTCGAGGTCGCATGACGTCCACCACTGTTTATTTAGTATTCACATTTACCCAAAGAATATTATTGGGCTTCCCACTATCCACAACCTGTAAACGCGTCCATTAACATTCAGCTCTGCTACCAAAATTTGCGGTCAGAATTGGTGTGTAGTGTTGAGATATGGAGATAGTTCGTACTATAAGAGAACAAAGGTACTAAATGGTACTAACATATAACAAAGACATACAAACCGTAAAGACTCGACAAAATGCATTTTGACAAAATAGTTTATAAAAAAATATCCAGGGGGTATCAGGTATAACGGAGGCATGTTAAGAATAAAACCATCAATACGCGATAATGTGCGTATAAAATTTAAATAAAATCAGAGATCTGCACTCAAAATATATGTTTTTATTTTATAAGCTTGAGATATAGCCCTTAAAACGTTTAATATTGTTTGCTCTGTTGCTATGATATCATAACAACAGAGGAAAAGACATCTGTTGGAAATTGTTTACGTATCGATTGTCATAAAGATACGACAATCGATACGTAAACAATTTCCAATTTTATGTCTTTGCATATAAGTTATGTAGGGTATTGGTTTTTAAATAATTCCCATATTCGCTGACGAAGGAATAAAAGTTTTATAATTGTAAAACATATTTTAAATTACAAAGAAGTGGATAAAAATTGATTGTACTTTATAGAAATTGAAAAATAGTTTAATATAATACTAATATATTTAATATTTTCATTCATGAGTTCAGAAATATTTTTCATATTGCCAGGAGGTTTACGTCATAAGGAAAATTTTTTGACAATGCTGAGTATTAACTTTGCTGTCAAATCATATTTTGAAAACTATACATACATACAAAATTATGTTATGCCATGTACAGACGAGCGTCGTTCGCTCTCTCATTCGTTGTTCGACCCCTAATTATGAAGTAATTACTTAGTTCCCCATACAAAATTTTCTGAGCGAACACCGACTTTTGTACGTTGTTCAATTCGAATCACTCTCTGAATAACCAATAATTTTGTCCCATCCTAACATTTGAGAGTATTTATCGAAAATAAATTAATTTTGACAGTTTGAAAATATTTATGAAATTTTCAAACTTTTTCAGTAAAATTGAAAATGATGAATGAAAAGTAACAAATTGCCTAGAAGGAAGTAAATTATGTAATCTACATAATGCAACATGCATTTCTTTCCCTTTTGTTCTAATTAGCGTACAAAAGAGAAACAAATGTGGGGAAACCCAAACAAAAATTCTCCAATTTTTTATATGTCACATTTGAATTGAGAAAATATAAAAATTTATTCATAGCAACAATATTTTCGGAGAAAATGGAAAACATGAATTAAAAGTAAATAGATATAGGTTCATACTATAGTCAGGAGAAAGACAATTATTTTTTCTATTTAGATCCATATGTGATTCACGCAAATATGTTAACATTTTGATGTAAAACAAGAAACAAAAAGTTTGAAATAAAAAAACTCTAATGACATGAATTATGAATAGTGTTGTATGAACGGGTTAATTCATGTACGTAATTCTGAGAGCGAACTACGTTGTTCGAATGCCCGTCAGAACATGGCATTAGGCGTCAATTTTAATTTATATCGTCTTTGTCAATGCCTATATAAGGTCGGTAAGGTTTTTATTTAAAATAAAAAGGCCAAACAATCAATTTTCCAGTAAAATAGCTTATAAAACATTGCATAATTACAGAAGGTAGTCTCATTTGAGAAATTAATAATGGCAACCCTTTTTAATTTGGAACTCATCTATAAATTTCAAATTTTTTAAAAAGTAAATTGCATAAAGTTTTATGAATGTCGATTGGCATATTTTTTAAAAAATTAAAAATGTAAATGTTTTAAAAATTTTAAATTTATTATAAAATGGACAATTCTATTCATAACCACATATAACTGCAAGATCAAGATAGTTAGGCACGATGTTGGAATTTATTGCCATATTATCTAAGGATATTGTATAAGTTAGATATGTTGACCTTCAACTTCCCGAGCTCAGTCAATCACGTTTGCTGGTTGACACAACGGGCATCTACTCAGCAAGTTCCCTCAGCGGAGACCGCAGAGTTCAGATGCCACCGGGCGGTGGTTGTTGTTGGTTTTTCTCACCTTGGTACATGAGAGATTCTTGCTCTCATTGGAAGTAGTGTAGTAGTAGTAGTAATATACGACAACGATCCTCAGCGATCACCGCGATCCTCTGCGATTGCACTGAGCCCCAGCGTTCACTTGTCGTTTAGATTTGAAAGCGAAACCACCAAGGCCTCTGACGCCACACCAATTTACTAAGGTAAATTATTTGTTGTAATTTTGAAAAGAATATTCAATAAACCTCCCAATTATTTTTTAATACAAAACTAATCACCTTGTGTTCTCATTTATTTTCCATTTTTTTTGTTTGCATCACACCCCCATACATACATTTGGTCGCATCGAGCCGGATTTGGAAAATTACCGAGAACTAATTGAAGTTTTTTCTCTTTTTACGAAGGAATCACCAACAAAACGCATCCCCCCTCATACCTTCATCAACTGAATTTATCACCATCACCTACTCATCCATACTCAACAAAAACAAGGTACGTAAGTTCAGTGTTTTTATTGTGAGCATAAAAAAAATATAAATACCGCAGTGAAAAAGTGTTTTTGTTTAAATATTTCGCGGTACTGGTCGCCTGTGTTACACCCTATTTATTGATATTGAGCCTTTTACAGTCCACTCAATTTAAATACTAACGAGAAAGTGTAAATAATTTATTGGCATTTTATTTCCGTCCCCTAATATTAAATTAATGTGAAAAAAATATAAATTTTTTCCTAATATATGCGGTTGTTTAAATAATATTTACCAACCAAGTGTTAGTGTTCATCGAAATAATCTGCCATTGTAGCGTACATCTATTGTGTTGGCTTTTTTAAATTGTTCACCTCTTCTTCTGCCTTGTTGAGAGATATTTTTCTTTTTATATTTGTCATAATTCTCAACAATAACAACACAATAGAACTCAAAACCGGTTTACTAACCAGCAAGCATACCAACAATTTATTTCTTTTCTCCCCACCTATCACTGTTGGTTCGTTGTCGTTGGTTTGCTTGTGGGTAATCACACCAACAAATTATTCTATCTCCCTAACTCTCACTGTTTCGTTGATTCGTTTGTGTTGTGATCATCAACAACTAAAACAACTAATATTCTCATATTCCACGCGCCTTTTTCTAGCGTCATTCGACTAACAACAAACCTACCAACAATTTATTATTCTCTCCACCTATCACTGTTGGTTCGTTAGTGTTGGTTTGTTTGTATTGTGATAGTCGCTCACCCAACGCTGCTTGTGTTTTATTCCCTTTTGTGCGGTATTCGGTATTCAGCAACGCACAGTGGGGCCGTGTGGAAAAAAATTGTGATTTTTCAATAATATTTTTTTTGAATATTTTTATAAAAATAAATTGATTATTTTCGTTGCTGCGTAGTAGTTTTTTGGACTTTTATAAAAATTCACCCTACTTTCGGCAATTAATGAGCAGTTTTCACTAGTATTTTTCGAGTCAATTAATAATTTTTTGACAAGTTGTCATTTGATTTTGGGCTATTTTTTGGAAATAAAAAATATATAATCCGCCTATACACTCGCATACCAATCTAGGGTATATTTCTAATTTGCACCCTACAGTCGGTACATACCGAAATATTCTTGATTTTAATATTTCTTTTTCGAATTTTTGCGAAAATACGTATATCTATTAATAGTTTTGGTCAATTTCTTTAAAAGAATTAAATCTTTTTCGAATTTTATGACACTATTCACCAATTTTATAAATTTTTAGTGGTATTTGTGCGAGATTTTTCACAAAAAAAAAAAAATACATTTTACAGAAAATTGGTTTGGTTACCAGATTTTCTCCAGAATTTATTTTTTTCTTGGGTTAGCGCTGCTGTATATTTAGCAATATCAAATATTTTTATTACAGTTGATAGAATTGTCGATTCTTCTTTCCACCAATTTAGGAATTTTCATTGAAATTTAGATTTTTCTTAAATTCTTTTGCATATTTTGCGATTTTTGTGACTCCTGACATATTTCGAGCTTTTTCATCCTTAAATATTTTTATCGTTGCATTTTACAACAAGGTTTTTGAGTACAAATTTGCATTTTTCTATTATTTCGTCAAAATGTCCGTTACTCCATTAACCCAGTTCATTCGAGCTTCCGATAATGTATTTAAATTTGTTGCCGCTTTTCACTTACTAAAGCCTGAAAGCTATACGGTCTTCAATCTTGAAATTCAATGTACGGAACTTCAAGATTTATGGGGCAAAGTCAAAGACACTTATGATAGGTGTATTGACTATTTAATGACATTAGAAGGTACGACGTCGGATCAAATTTCTTCTACCGACTCAAAATACCAGTCATCACGTCAAAGTTACATAGATTGCTTGTCCGAAATAAAAGAGCATTTGAACAGTTTTAAAGCGGAAAAAACTTCTCCTATAACGCCTAGCGTCATTAATGTTAGTACCCCGCACAATTCCCCTCGTCCTCAACAAATTGTTAATGTGCCTAATCCGTCTACTGTTGTTCAACCAGGACATTCTAACGATGGAAATGTGTCGATTCATAGTATACGTTTGCCATCTCTATCTAATACTGTTCACCCAGATATTCAGAATCCAGCGGATATTTCAATTTCCAATTGGAGTTTGCCACCGAATGTTGCAAATATCAATATGCATAGTCTCAATTTACCTCCGTGTGATATTGATGATTTCCATGGAGACTTTTTGTCGTGGCCTACTTTTAGAGATCTCTTTTCTGCCATGTATATAAATAATTCTCGGTTAAGTGACATCGAGAGATTATGTCACTTGGTGCAAAAAACTAAAGGTGAAGCTAGGGACATAGTTTCTAAATTTCCACTAACACATAAAAGTTTCACTCTTGCTTGGAAATCTTTGTACGATACTTATGACAATAAGCGCATTCTTGTTAATAGTCATTTAAAAATTCTGTTTGATCTTCCTTCGCTTAACAATGAAAATAGTTCGGGGCTAAAAACTTTACAACGGGGCATCAACGGTTGTCTGTCTGCAATGTCAGTTTACGACATTAAAACGGATCATTGGGATCCTATTCTGGTTTTTATTTGCATTCAGCGTCTACCAAAACTTACAGTGACACTCTGGGAACAGAGTCTCAAAGATAAGTCTTCCTTACCGTTATGGTCTGAGCTCGATTCTTTCCTTACTGAGAGAATTCAGACGCTGGCTTGTTTGCGTGATATAAAAGGTATTGATTCGTCTAATTCAAATTCACGCAACGTTAAGGCACATTTGGTGAAAACTTCTGAACAAGTAAAATTCCACTCCAAACCTCGTTGCTTCTTTTGCTCCAATGAAAGCCACACTTTGTATTCCTGCCCTCGATTCAAAAAGTTAACTTTTGATCAAAAACTGTCTTCTGTCAAAAAACAAGAGTTGTGTTTCAATTGTCTTTCTAAAGGTCATTCGGTCAGTAAATGTCCAAGTCCCCATAATTGCAATATATGTCAAGGACGTCATCATACCCTTTTGCACAAACCTAATAGAGTGGCACACAATAATAATATTTCATCAAATGCAACGCCCGTTCCCTCCACTGCCCAATCGGATTCTAATTTAGCTAATGTCGCTTCTACGTCTTCTGGGGCGAACCCTACCATAGTTAATCGACAAGTTTATCACACTTCTCACAATTCTAAAGTTCTTCTCGGAACAGCTATTGTCACCCTTGTGCACCAAGGTGCTTCATATCCAGTGCGAGCCCTCATTGACCCTGCGTCTGAGGCTACCTTTATAACTGAGCACTTGCAAAATAGAATTAAATTGTCTTCTCAATCCACCCTTGCAAACATTTCTGGTGTAAATGGTTCCCTTTCGGTCACTTCAAGGAAAAATTGTCGCATAAGGATAAGCTCTCGTTTAGATTCTTCAATTTCATTAGAAACCGATGCCTTTGTTCTGCCCAAAATTTCTGGCAATCTACCCTCCTTTTCTATCGATCCTGCTGTATCGTGTGCCTTGCCTCAAATTCGTTTAGCTGACCCACATCTCTTTGATTGTCGTCCTGTCGATATGTTATTGGGTGCTGATTTATATCCTCAAATTCTGTTGCCTGGGGTACAACAAAACATTTTAGGTTCTCTTTTGGCGCAAAATTCTGTCTTCGGTTGGATTATTTCTGGTCCAATTTCATGTTCACCAGTTCGTGTCTTTACGACCACATTAGAATTTGGTGAAGAAGACAGTCTAAATAAAAGTCTTCTGCGTTTTTGGGAACTTGAGGAGGCTCCCAAGCGCAAATTGCTCTCGCCATCAGACAAGTTTTGCGAGGAGAATTATAGGTCCACCACCACGAGGAATTCAGATGGTCGATATGTTGTCACCCTCCCTTTGCGAGCTGAGTTCCCACAATATTTGAAACTTGGTGAGTCACGTCAGAATGTCTTGAGTCAATATCTTCGAAATGAAAAGTCCCTTTTATGCAAACCCTCCCTTAAAGATATGTACGATGCAGTTGTTCGCGAATACCTTGATTTAGATCATATGAAACTTGTCTCTCATTCTCAAGCGCCAGGTATTTGTTACTTACCCCATCACCCCGTTGTCAATTTAGAAAAACAGACCTCAAAATTGCGAGTAGTTTTCAATGCATCGAATAAGACTTCCACTGGTACAAGTCTTAACGATATTCTGCACGTGGGACCAACACTCCAAGCTGACTTAGTCCTATTAATTCTGAGATGGCGCCTATATCGATTTGTTTTTAATTGTGATATCACCCAAATGTATCGTCAGATTCGAGTCCACCCAAAACATACGCCATTCCAAAGGATTTTGTTTAGAGACTCCCCTAGTGACCCCATTAAAGACTACGAATTGCAAACGGTCACATTTGGTGTAAACTGTGCCCCTTATCTTGCTATACGCACTTTATTTCAACTTGCTGATGATTGTGAATCAGAATATCCTTTGGCTGCTAAAATATTACGTAAAAGTATGTATGTCGATGACGTTCTTGCTGGTGGTCACGATATAAATTCCACATTACTTGCGCGTGACCAACTTATCACTTCCTTGTCCACAGCTAGATTTGAGTTACGAAAATGGACCTCAAACGAAAAATCTATTCTTGAACGTTTACCCCCTAGTCACTTAGTCGATGCTCAAGTTCTATCATTCGTAGAAGCGAGCAGTTCCAAACCTTTGGGCATAAGATGGAATGCCAGTCTAGACTCCTTCTATTTTGCTGTAAATCCAATTCCTAAAAAATCTAATTACTCAAAGCGGGAAGTCCTTTCACATATAGCCAAATTATTTGATCCTGTAGGTTGGTTAGCTCCCGTTATTGTCGTTGCAAAGATTATAATGCAAAAAGTGTGGTTAGATAATATTGGATGGGACGAGTCACTTCTTTCTTCAACTCAAACCTCCTGGCAAGAATTTGTTGAGAATTATCCCCAGGTCAATTTAATTAAGATTCCGCGTTGGGTTCAATACGAGCCAAGCTCCGTAGCGGAATTGCACGTGTTTTCTGATGCTTCAGAGAAAGCATATGCGGGGGTAATATATATTCGTATAAAGGACTCTTCTGGTAATATTAAGGTAAATTTGTTATCATCCAAGACGAGAGTTGCACCCATAAAGTCCGTTTCTCTTCCTCGCTTAGAGTTGTGTGGGGCCGTTTTAGCGTCGGAGCTTTTAAAACCCATTTTGAATGAAATAGACATTCCTATTCAAAAGTTATACTGTTGGTCGGATTCAACAATTGTGTTAGCATGGTTGCGAAAAACGCCTACTACTTGGACGACATTTGTAGCAAATCGGGTTTGTCGAATTCAACAAAACGTAGGAAGTGCCAATTGGTTTCACGTTAGATCTGAGGACAACCCAGCTGACTTGGGAAGTCGTGGTCTTTCACCTGCAGAACTTGCTAAGTCCACACTTTGGTGGAACGGTCCTTCTTGGTTGAGTCTTGATAGTTCACATTGGAATACGAATGAATTAAGTCTTCTTGAAACTAATTTAGAGGTTCGAAGCGTGAAATCACATTTTTCGTTTTTTACCCATTATGAAGATATTTTAGATAATTTTTCATCCTTGGATAGAGCGTTGCGAGTTTTATCTTATATGTTCCGATTTATACATCAAACTCATCCACGTTATCGTTCACAAAATTCTTTTACCAGTACGGTTATAACTTCAGAGGAAATTGGAAAAGTTAAACGTCGCCTTGCCATCATAGCACAAAAAGTTTATTACCCCTCGGAATATAAGACCCTTATCGATAAACGCCCTGTGTCCTCTAGTAGCTCCCTTCTGTCGCTTAACCCAGTGTTGGATGAATTCGGTGTCATGAGATTGAATGGTCGTTTGGTCAAATCTGACACTTTAACTCTTGCCGAAAAATACCCCATAATTTTGCCGTATTCGTGTCGTTTCACTCGTCTCCTTGTTGAATATGTACATGCAAAGTCCGTTCATGGCGGAAACCAACTAATGTTGCGTCTTATTCGTATGGAGTATTGGATACCTCGGGTGAAAGTTCTGATCCGCACCGCAATTAGCCGCTGTAAAGTCTGTTTATTAGAGATGCATCGACCATGTAATCAAATAATGGGTGCTCTCCCCCCCGAAAGAACTTCGGTTACTAGAGCTTTCACGAACACGGGAGTCGACTTTGCAGGTCCTTTTGACATTAAGTCATTCACTGGTCGAGCCTGTCGTATAACGAAAGGGTATGTCTGCGTGTTCGTCTGCTTCGCTACCAAAGCTGTTCATCTAGAAGCAGCATCCGATTTGTCCTCCGCCACGTTTCTTGCCACATTTTATCGTTTTATAGGTCGTCGTGGCTGTCCAAAAACAATATTTTCAGACAATGGCACCAACTTTGTCGGTGCCTCTCGAGAACTTGAAAATGAGTTTAGGAAATTTATTCATGAAAGTCGTGATAAAGTTTGCTCCACCTTAGGATTTCAGGAACTTGCTTGGCAGTTTATACCAGCTGGTGCTCCCCACATGGGTGGTTTATGGGAGGCAGCTGTAAAAAGCTTTAAGAAACATTTTTATCGACATGCCAAGCCCTTATCTTACACCTTTGAAGAATTCTCTACCATTTTGACTCGTATAGAGGCTTGTCTGAATTCTAGACCCTTGTGCCCGATGACAGATGATACAAATGATTTAGTTGCACTTACTCCTGGACACTTTCTTATAGGTGCTCCCCTCCTTTCTCCACCCGAACCCCTTATAGAAGAATTACCATTGAGCTTGATTAATCGATATCGAAAGTTGAAAGCCTTAACACATCAATTTTGTCTTCGGTGGAAAGAAGAATATTTAGTCAGTCTCCATAAGCGATATAAGTGGAAATACCCCCAGAGAAATTTTGAAATAGATGATTTAGTTGTGATTCGCCACGAAAATCTGCCACCTACTTCATGGAAGTTAGGGCGTGTTGTCCAGACTTATCCAGGTATTGACGGGAAAGTTCGAGTTGTTGACGTCAAAACTGCTCAGGGAACAGTTAGGCGACCAGTCGTTAAATTAGTCGTCTTGCATAACTAAGCCGTTTTTCTTTTACTCTCTTTCTCTTTCGTGTTGTCATTTTTTGGTGTGTTAGAATGTCCTCTCAACAAGAATTATTCCCAGAGGTTATTTTGTCCGATTACGATGAGGTGATGATGTCGGATCGGGAATTGGAAGCGGAGATGTTGGCTACTAGTCCGGGAATCCAAGCGAACCCCGAAGATCCAAAGTTGGATAATGTCCCCACCACCTCCTCCGTTAAGAAGGAAGACGACAACTCAATGCCGAATCCGCAGGCTACCAGTTCCTTGGCGGTAGTTCCTGTCTCGAATGCGGCAAAAAGGTCCCCGGTAACTTGCAGAATATGCACCCACCAACATCATTTATATAAATGTCATACGTTTAAAAGGATGACACTGGAAAAACGTTTACGGGCAGTAGCTTATTATCGTTATTGTTTCAACTGCTTAACCCCCGACCACATTTCTAAAAATTGTCCTGTCCGTCAGTCGTGTAGGCATTGCAACGATCGTCACCACACGTTATTGCACAAGGAACGTAGGTCTAAAAATTCAGGTCGCGCCGTGCAAAGAACGCCTACCCCCGTTGTGCCTCGAGGTATTTTCCCTGTGCCACCCCCTCATGTTTTGCCGACTACCGTACTGCCCATTACGCGATCTTTGTCTTTGTCCCCCACTTTGTTGATAAGAATTTGCTTGCCACATTCTACTGTACCGGTCCGTGCGTTGCTTGACCCATGTTGTCAAGTAAGCCAAGTCTGCGCATCTCTTGTCCGACAACTTCGATGGCCAACCACTAAGATTAACCAATCAGAATTCGCCGATTTTTTGATAGTCTCGCGATTCGATTCGGCACAGAGACAATTTGTTACGGCCAGTCTAGCCAATATCACCCGGGGAGTAACCCCTTCCATGTCGGCTCCACCTTCCGTGCGCGAATCGTTTGTAGGGTTAGAACTTGCTGATCCTAATTTTGACAGAGCTGGACCTATTGCAATGGTTTTGGGACCAGAAATTTACGCCAAGATCATTTCGCCACGCGTAATATCCCAGCCGGGTCTACCTACGGCCCAATATACAACGTTCGGTTGGATAATTTCGGGTCCAGTACCACTTTAAACAACCCGTTTTGTAACTCTATTGAATTGAATTGGAAATGAATTTGAAATGAATTAAATGCTCACAAAAACTGAACTTGCGTCCCTATTTTCCTTATTTATTAAGTATTTTTTTTTTATCCATACATTCTATACTATATATTTGTTGATACATATAGATGTATCAAGGTGAGAGGCAATGTATAAGTTAGATATGTTGACCTTCAACTTCCCGAGCTCAGTCAATCACGTTTGCTGGTTGACACAACGGGCATCTACTCAGCAAGTTCCCTCAGCGGAGACCGCAGAGTTCAGATGCCACCGGGCGGTGGTTGTTGTTGGTTTTTCTCACCTTGGTACATGAGAGATTCTTGCTCTCATTGGAAGTAGTGTAGTAGTAGTAATATACGACAACGATCCTCAGCGATCACCGCGATCCTCTGCGATTGCACTGAGCCCCAGCGTTCACTTGTCGTTTAGATTTGAAAGCGAAAACACCAAGGCCTCTGACGCCACACCAATTTACTAAGGTAAATTATTTGTTGTAATTTTGAAAAGAATATTCAATAAACCTCCCAATTATTTTTTAATACAAAACTAATCACCTTGTGTTCTCATTTATTTTCCATTTTTTTTGTTTGCATCACACCCCCATATAAACAACGACTTTAACTGCTGACCTTGTGCAAGTTGAAGTTATCCTGCATAGCCGTATTAATTTTGCAGGAATGCCAAACGTAGACAAGTATGCTTTAAACTCCTTTGAACGGATAGGACTGTCGAATGCGGCTTTATAGTCGACGAATAGGTGGAATGTGACGATGTGTTTTTCGTGGGTCTTCTCCAGAATTTGGCGAAAATCCGGTCAATGGTGGATTCGCCAGGTCTGAAGCCGCATTGGTACGGTCCAATAATTCCATTGAAAAATTATCACCTTGTCTGAATGCTCGTTCGGTATTAAAAGGGCTCCGATAGGTACTTTCCGATTTTTTTTTCTGTTTTAGCTGATCTTGTGCCTTTTAAAGTTATCCTGCATAGCCGTATTAATCTTGCAGGAATGCCAAACGCAGACATGGCTTTATACACCTCTGAACGGATAGGCCTGTCGAATGCGGCTTTTTTCCAGGATTTGGCGCAGAGTGAAAATCTGGCAGCCAGGTCTGAAGCCACATTGGTATGGTCCAGTAATGCCATTGACCATTGGCTTCAGTCGTTCACACAGTACGCTGGATAGCACTCTATATGCGATGGGAAGGAGACTTATTCCTCTATAGTTGGCACATATCGTCTTGTCTCCTTTTGTGTGTCCGAAACACAGAATGCTGAGGTTCCAATCATAGGGTATGCGTTCCTCTTACCAAATAGTTCTATACAGCTAGTGCATGCTCCTTACCAGCATCTGATCACCAGTCTTCAATACTTCGGCTTGTAAACCATCGGCACCTGCTGCTTTATTATTCTTTAGCCATTTGATTGATATTCTGACTACATCTTGGCTGGGTGGTATACACTCTATACCGTCATCTATTATTGGTTCTGGGGTATCCTCTTCACCGCTACTATTTGATACCAGAAGTTTTTCAAAATGTTCCTTCCAGACCCTCAGGACGCTGTCTGTATCTGTCATCAGGTCTTCTTCTTTATCTCTACAGGAGGATGTGCCTGCACCAAAGCCTTCGGTTTGGTGTTTTACCCGTTGTTAGAATATTCGGACTTCATTCTGTCTCCTGTACATCTTGATTTGCTCACGCTCACGTTTTTCTTGTTCTTTCTTCTTTTTTTCGGAAAATATGTTTCTCCTCTCTCCTTTTCTCCCGATAGTTCCCCATCGCATTACGTGTTGCTACTGTCCGCAGGGTTGCCCTATACGCTGCGTTTTTCATTTCAGTAGCATTACGAGACTCCTGATCGCACCACGGATTTCTTGATTATGGTTTTTGGTACCCAAGTGTTGCTTTTGCTGCAGTTTGTAGGGAGTGGCAGTAGCAGAGAATTCTCTGCTATTGTGCTTCTATGTTATTATCGGGACAAGAAGTGCTTTCTTCAAGCAGATGGGTAAGTTGAGAGGAGTAGGCCTCGGCTACCTGCTGTGTTTGCAGCTTTTCGATGTCAAGTTTCCGTGTTGTGTTAGATCGCACCTTTGCTGCTATATTAAGACTGGTGCGTACCTTGGCTGCCACAAGGTAATGGTCCGAATCGATATTCGCTCTTCGGATCGATCGGAAGTATAAAACACTGGATGAATGCCTTTCGTCTGTGACAACATGATCGATTTAATTTTTCGTTGTTTGATCGGGAGAAATTCAAGTGGCCTTGTGTATATCGAGATGCTTGAATCTGGTGCTGCTAGCTGCCTTGTTTGTTGCTGCCTCAAAGTTTAACAACCTCATGCCGTTGTCTGATGTTTCTTCATGAAGGCTGAATTTTCCGACAGTGGGGCTAAAGATATTTTCTCTTCCGATTTTTGCATAAAAATCTCCAAGGAGAATTTTAATGTCATGTCCAGGAAAACGGTCATATCCTGTTTCTAGGCGCTCGTAAAATATGTCTTTGGTCTGTTCATCTTTAGCTTCGGTGGGAGCATGGGCGCAAATAAGACTGATGTAGAAGAACTTCGATTTTATGCGGATTATCTTTTCGCTCATCTACTGGAGTGAATCTGGAGACGACGCCTTGTTTAGCCCTCGAACAAAAATATTATTCTACGACTTTCCAATCGACCCTCGTTAGAATGTTTATTTATTACACTATTAGCCTAAAAGTATGCTCTGAGATTTGGTTTCTTTTCGTTAAAAGAAATGTAATCAATTAAAAAATGACTCTCCATCCAATAAGGTCTCCTACTAGGCCTTCTAGCCATCGAAGACCACCTAAATATGTTTCCTTCCCTTTAAGAATCCATTCATCCATCCCGAGCTTATCACCAGTATTGTGTGGCCCCTTAATATACCTCTCGACAGGTAAGTGAGTATATTGTGCGGGTGGTGCTGGTCTTATTGGTTGATATTCAAATCCGAAAAAAAATCAAGTGTGTGTGTTTGTGGTGTAATCAAATTAATGTATGTTGAACATCAATCACTTAACAGTTCATTTAACCTCCAGCTACCTACCCCTCAACAAAAATCCATTTATCTCTATAAAACAATCAATTTCTCTAATAAGTAACAACAAACAAACACACACACATACATACACGTGTATGTGTGTTTCGAATTTCATTCATTCTATCATTGACACTGCCATTATTATTATTATTAGTATTGGGATAGATAATTTATATGAACAATAAGAAAACAAAAAAATATAATTCGAAAAATTAAAATTACTGTTAATTGAATATTTTGAGAATGTTTTGAAGTGAAGTGAGCATGATTAATTCGGCAATAATGTGAGGGGGAATAATTAATTAATTTAATTAAAAAATGTGGATTAAAAAAATATATATTTTTCAGAGAAAAAAAAACATTTTGGATTAAAAAAATATATTTTTGTGAGCTACCACAAGGCATGGATTTTTTAAAAAAATATTTTTTCAAGGCGTGGATTTTCAAAAAAAAATATTTTTATGTGGTACAGGGTATTATGTCTTTGTGCATATGTTTGTAACAGGCAAAAGGAGACGAGGTAGACACATGGTTCCTTTTGAGAGTATGCATAGAATCACTTTCTGAGTCGATTTACGCACGTCCGTCTGTCCGTCCTTACGTATGTCCGTCCGTCCATGTATTTTTGTGAACAAAGTACAGGTCGCATTTATGATCCGATTTGGATGAAATTTGGCATAGGTCACTTATTTGGCTCAAGGACGAAATCTATTGAAATTGGAGGAAATCGCTTCAGATTTAGTTATAGCTCCCATATATATTTTCATCCGATTTAAGGTAATTGGTGCATCAAAGACCCTATATATCTTTCGATTTTCACGAAATTTGGCACAGCGTACTCAATTAGGTATAGAATGATGTGTGTTAAGTTTCCTGAAAATCGGTTCAGATTTAGATATAGCTTCGATATATATTTTCGTCCGATTTAAGGCAAATTGTGCACCAAAGTCCCTAAATATCTTTCGATTTGCATGAAATTTGACACAGCACAATGAATTAGGTCTAGAATGATACATGCCAAGTTTTGTTGAAATCCGTTCAGATTTAGATATAGCTCCCATATATATTTTCGTCCGATTTTATGTAAATGGTGCACCAAAGTCCCTAAATATCTTTCGATTTGCACGAAATTTTGAATAGCGTACTGAATTAAGCCTAGTATGATGTGTGCTAAATTTCGTGAAAATCGGTTCAGATTTAGATATAGCTCCCATATATATTTTCGTCCGATTTAATGTAAATGGTACACCAAAGTCCCTATATATATTTCGATTTACGGGAAATTTTGCACAGACTAATGAATTTGGTCTAGAATGATGTGTGTTAAGTTTCGTGAAAGTCGGGTAAGATTTAGATATAGCTCCCATATATATTTCCGTCCGATTCAATGTAAATGGGGCACTAAAGTCCCTATATATCTTTCGATTAGCACGAAGATTGGCACAGCGTAATTAATTAGGTCTAGAATGATGTGTGTTAAGTTTCGTGAAAATCGGTTCAGATTTATATATAGCTCCCATATATATTTTCGTCCGATTTGAGGTAATTGGTGCATCAAAGACCTTATATATCGTTCGATTTACACGAAATTTCGCACAGCGTAATGAACTAGGTCTAGAATGATATGTGCTAAGTTTCGTGAAAATCGATTCGAATTTAGTTATAGCTCCCATATATATTTTTGTCCGATTTTATGTAAATTGTGCACTAACGACCCATAGCTACGCCGATTGACACAACATACTGAAATATGTATTCCTTCGAAAAGGCAACGGCTGTTAGGATAGATATGGAGAATATATCCCAAGTGGTGAAGGGTATCATATAGTCGGCCCAGTCCGACTTTACTGCTTTCCTTACTGGTTTTTATTTACCTTTTTTAAAAATTATTTTTTCTCATTTAACTTAGGCGTGGATTTTTTAAATATTTTTTTATGAGTTACCAACAAAGGTCAGGTTTTTTTAAATATTTTTTTTTAAATATTTTTTCCACCTATTATTTCTTTCTATGAATTGATTGATTACTTCCATTTATCAAAATCACAAATTTGGCAATAAATTTTCCGTATTCACGTCATAGAAATATTGAATCGAATTACCTACCTGCTGTGACAATAAATCATTTGTGTTGATTTTTAAGGGCAGTCATTTGAAAAAAATCAATCTCCACCATACGAGGGGCTAGCTATGCGGAAACCTCTTCGGCATATGACAAACATTCATATTGACATTTTGTAAAATTAATCATTGAAAACGATGATATTTTGCAATGGAACACCTCTGTGAGTGGTCAGCCAAATACGTAGGTGGTACTAAAGACGTCAGAGTGGGTCATAGAAATTATTTTTTGTTTTTTCCCTTCTAAACAGGTTATAACCAAATCTTCTCTGGATTTTTTCAGAAATAAATATCTCACCGCATATCACTTGCCACTTTAATACTTTACGTTTCACTGTCGTTATAGTCCATAAGGTCTCGACTGACGTAATTGTAAGCCATATCACAAGTCTTGCATTGCAGAAAAATAGAAAACTCAAATCAGATCTTTAGATTAGATTACTAAATTAACAGCTAATCAATATTCAGGGTAATGCTAGCCCAACTGATTTCAATGGCAGAAAATTTCTAAAACTTATTTTTAGAAATATGGCAATAAATCGAGACGATATCAATAATCCCGCAATGGGTTAATCAATGACGCAAATTAAGACCCTGATGTCATAAAACATCTGTAGAAAAAATTCGTAAAAGAAAGCAGTGACGTTATAGAAATTTTAATAATCTTAAAAAAATAAAGTCTACCCCAGATAAGGTTCGTGGATTCTGAAAAAAAAAGATTTTTCTCCATAGTTGATTACTTGCAAAAAAAAATTATTTTGGTAACTTTATTTAAAAAAGTAATTTATAAAAAATTAAAAAAAAATTTTTAAAGTCCACACCTTGTGTTTATTTAAAAAAAAAATATTTTGTTAAAAGTCCACACCTTGTGTTTATTTAAAAAAAAAATATTTTTTTTAAAATCCACACCTTGTGTTTATTTAAAAAAAATATATTTTTTTAAAAATCCACGCCTTGTGTTTATTAAAAAAAATATTTTTTAAAAATCAAGGCCTTGTGTTTATGAAAAAAAACTATTTTTTAAAAAATCCACGCATTCTGTTTATTAAAAAAATATTAAAAAAAATATTTTTTTTTTTTAAAATCCACGCCTTGTGTTTATTAAGAAAAATATTTAAAAAAATATTTTTTAAAAAATCCACGCCTTGTGTTTATTACAAAATATTTTTTTCAAAAATCCACGCCTTGGTTTTATTAAAAAAAATATTAAAAAAATAGTAACAAAATATTTAAAAAAAATATTTTTTTAAAAATCCACGCCTTGTGTTTTTAAAGAAAATATTAAAAAAATATAAAAAAAAAAATCTTTTTAAAAATCCGCGCCTTGTGTTTATTCAAAAAAATATTAACAAAATATTAAAAAAAAATATTTTTTTTTTTGAAAATCCACGCCTTGCTTTTATTAAAAAAATAGTAAAAAAAATATTTAAAAAAAAAAGTATTTTTTTAAAAATCCGCGCCTTGTGTTTATTAAAAAATAGTTTTTTGAAGATCCACGCCTTGCTTTTATTAAAAAAATAGTAAAAAAAATATTTAAAATTTTTTTTTTAATCCACGCCTTGTGTTTATTAAAAAAATATTAAAATAATATTAAAAAATATATTAAAAAAATATTTTTTTAAGAACCCGCTCTTGTTGGTTTATTAAAAAATATTTTTTTTAAAAATCCACGCCTTTGTAAAAATTTAAAAAAAAATATCTTTTTAAAAATCCGCGCCTTGTGTTTATTAAAAAAAATATTAACAAAATATTAAAAAAAATATCTTTTTAAAAAAACGCGCCTTGTGTTTATTAAAAAAATAGTAAAAAAAAAATATTTAAAAAAAATATTTTTTTAAAAATCCGCGCCTTGTGTTTATTAAAAAAAATAGTTTTTTGAAGATCCACGCCTTGCTTTTATTAAAAAAATAGTAAAAAAATATTTAATTTTTTTTTAAATCCACGCCTTGTGTTTATTAAAAAAATATTAAAATAATATTAAAAAATATATTAAAAAAAATATTTTTTTAAAAATCTACTCCTTGTGTTTATTAAAAAAATTTTTTTTTGAAAATCCACGCCTTGTGTTTATTAAAAAAATATTTAAAAAAATATTTTTTTGAAAATCCACGCCTTGTGTTTATTAAAAAAAATATTTTTTTGAAAATCCACACCTTGCGTTTATTTTTAAATCCACGCCTTGTGTTTATTAAAAAAATATTTAAAAAAAAAACAACGCCTTGCGTTTATTTTTAAATCCACGCCTTGTGCTTATTTAAAAAAATATTTTTTAAAAAATCCACGCCTTGTGCTTATTTAAAAAAATATTTTTTAAAAAATCCACGCCTTGTGCTTATTTAAAAAAATATTTTTTAAAAAATCCACGCCTTGTGCTTATTTAAAAAAATATTTTTTAAAAAATCCACGCCTTGTGCTTATTTAAAAAAATATTTTTTAAAAAAATCCACGCCTTGTGCTTATTTAAAAAAATATTTTTTAAAAAATCCACGCCTTGTGCTTATTTAAAAAAATATTTTTTAAAAAATCCACGCCTTGTGCTTATTTAAAAAAATATTTTTTAAAAAATCCACGCCTTGTGCTTATTTAAAAAAATATTTTTTAAAAAATCCACGCCTTGTGCTTATTTAAAAAAATATTTTTTAAAAAATCCACGCCTGGTGTTTCAAATTTTTTTTTTTAAATCCACGCCTGGTGTTTCAAATTTTTTTTTTTTAAATCCACGCCTGGTGTTTCAAAAAATATTTTTTAAATCGACGCCTGGTGTTTTTGAAAAAATATTTTTTAAATCCACGCCTGGTGTTTCAAAAAATATTTTTTAAAAAATCCACGCCTGGTGTTTCAATTTTTTTTCTAAATCCACGCCTGGTGTTTCAAAAAATATTTTTTAAAAAATACAAGCCTGGCGTTTCAAAAAATATTTTTTTAAAAATCCACGCCTTGTGTTTATGTAAATTTTTTTTAAATCCACGTTTTGTGTTTATTTAAAAAATATTTCTTTAAAAAAAAAATCCACGCATTGTTTAGACTCCAATTTTTATATTCTTCACCAAACTGTGGTACGGGGTATTATGACTTTGTGCATATGTTTGTAACAGGTAATAGGAATCGAGATAGACCCATAGTTCCTTTTGAGAATATGCATAGAATCACTTTCTGAGTCGATTTGTGCATGTCCGTCTGTTCGTCCGTCCGTCCATGTATTTTTGTGAACAAAGTACAGGTCGCATTTATGATCCGATTTGGATGAAATTTGGCACAAGTCACTTGTTTGGCCCAAGGACGAACCCTATTGAAATTGGAGAAAATCGGTTCAGATTTAGATATCGCTCCCATATATAGTTTCGACCGATATAGGCACCAAAGTCCCCATATATCTTTCGATTTGCACGAAATTTGGCATATCGTACTGAATTAAGCCTAGAATGATGTGTGTTAAGTTTCCTGAAAATCGGTTCAGATTTAGATATAGATCCTATATATATTTTCGTCCGATTTAATGTAAATGCTGGACCAAAGTCCCTATATACCTTTCGATTTGCACGAAATTTGGCATATCGTTCTGAATTAAGCCTAGAATGATGTGTGCTAAGTTTCGTGAAAATCGGTTCATATTTAGATATAGCTCCCATATATATTTTCGTCCGATTTTATGTAAATGGTGCACTAAATCCCTACATATCTTTCGATTTGCATAAAATTTGGCCCAGCGTACTGAATTAAGTCTAGAATGATGTGTGCTAAATTTCGTGAAATTCGGTTCAGATTTAGATATAGCTCCCATATATAGTTTCGTCCGATATAGGCACCAAAGTCCCTACATATCTTTCGATTTGCACGAAATTTGGCACGTCGTACAGAATTAAGCCCAGAATGATGTGTGTTAAGTTTCGTGAAAATCGTTTCAGTTTTAGATATAGCTCCCATACATATTTTCGGCAGATTTAAGGTAAATGATGCACCAAAGTCCCTATATATCTTTCGATTTTCAGAAAATTTGGCATGACGTGCTAGATTATGTCTAGAGTGATGTGTGTTAAGTTCCGAGAAAATCGGTTCAGATTTAGATGTAGCTCTCCTTTTATTTAGGTAAATGGATTTTAGGTAAATGGAGCACCAAAGTCCCTAAATATCTTTCGATTTGCACGAAATTTCGCACAGCGTACTGAATTAGGCCTAGAAATATGTGTGCCAAGTTTTGTTAAAATCGGTTCAGATTTAGATATAGCTCCCATATATAGTTTCGTCCGATTTTATGTAAATGGAGCACCAAAGTCCCAATATTTGTCCGATTGAGACAAAATTTGGCACAGTGTACTGAATTAGGCCCAGATTGATGCATAGCAAATGATTGACATTCAATTTTTCATAAATTTCAGATTGGTATCGAAAGTGGTGAAGGGTATCATATAGTCGGCCCCGTCCGACTTTTGAACTTTCCTTACTGTTTTTTTAATCCACGCCTTGTTTAGACTCCAAAATTTTAAATTCACGCCTTGTTTGGAAAAATATTTTTTAAAAAAATCCACTTCTTGTTTAGACTTTTTAAAAACTCCACATCCATAAAAAGCCTTTTTTTAAATATCCGTCTAATATTATTTTTTTTTTAATATTGTCGATTTTTAATTTTTGAAATTTATTAAATAATTCCATTAGCCTATCGTTTCAATTACTTAATGGCATACGCCGTCAGCTTTTAGTTTTTTTTTTTTCAATTTTCTCACAAAAACCAAAATATCTTTAAAATCGAAAAAAAAAATCACTTGAACCGATAAGATAAGATTTTCAATATCCCATTGTTTTTTTTTTTTTTTTTTTTTTTTTTTTGAAATGAAACGAAAGAATTAAAAACATTGTTTTCCAAATGACGTAGAGCTTTCAATAATTATCGCCCAGGCGGTGGCTAAGTGGTATGGTGTGTTGAAATGGCCGTCAGTGGGGCGTATAAATCAAAAAAGAGTTTTTTATAAAAAAAAAAACTAAAACAAAAAATTATAAATTATTGTAAAAATAGTATTGGAGATATTGAATATGAGATATGAATAGATAGGAAATTTTTTTGAAATTTTTTACAAACATTTTTTTTTATTTTTTTTCGCTACAATATAATTTACAAGCCGTGTAGACTAAAATGACTTCAGCTGATAAGCTCACTCATGAATGACCTTGGGTTGAATAAGTTTTTAGATCTTGAAAAATTGATATCGAAAAAAATTAATATTGACGTTTTTCGCTGGTTGATGATGGCCTGGTTGTTATCGTATTGATAAAAAAATATATATGAGAAATTTAAATAAAAAATATGGAATAAATATTTAGTCCAGGTGTTCCCCCTAAACCCCCATTTTTAGAAAACTCCCCAATTCTAAAAATTTTAAATAATTATCTAAATTAAACCATTATCAATAAAAACTCAATATTCCCAATTTCGATTTCGATCTTCAAATAATTCACATTGAAAGTTTATATTTGAAATATATATAATTTTGCTGTTATCTGATATTCGGGAAGACTCCTTGCCAATTGTCGCATTAACTAATTGTTATTAATAAATATTAACAGCTGAGATACTCAATATTCTGATTTTTATCTGCAGACAAAATTTAAAACATCTGATAAGTTAGAAGTATTGCAAAATAGACTCTTGAAATATTAACAAAAATAAATAAATTATTAATAACGGACTGGATTTTTTTTTAATATTTTTTGAAATAAACACAAGGCGTGGATTTTTAAAAAAAAATATTTTTTGAAATAAACACACGGCGTGGATTTTTTAAAAAAATATTTTTTGAAATAAACACAAGGCGTGGGTTTAAAATTTTTTTTTTTTTGAAACTCAAGGCGTGGATTTAAAAAAAAACATTTTTTGAAAAAAAACACAAGGCGTGGATTTTTTCAAAAAAATATTTTTTGAAATAAACACAAGGCGTGGATTGTTTAAAAAAATATTTTTTGAAATAAACACACGGCGTGGATTTTTTAAAAAAATATTTTTGGAAAAAAAACACAAGGCGTGGATTTTTATAAAATATTTTTTTGAAATAAACACAAGGCGTGGATATTTAAAAAAAAAATATTTTTTTTGAAATAAACACAAAGCGTGGATATTTTAAAAAAAATATATATTTTTTGGAGGCGTGGATTTTTAAAAAAAAATATATTTTTTGAAATAAACACAAGGTTCAGATTTCAGATTTAGATATAGCTCCCATATATATTTTAGTCCGATTTATGGTAAATGGGGCGCCAAAGTCCCTATATATCTTACGATTTGCACGGAATTTGGCATAGAGTATTGAATTGACGCTAGAATGATGTGTGTCAAGTTTGAAGAAAATCGGGTCAGATTTAGATATAGCTCCCATATATATTTTCGTCCGATTTAAGGTAAATAAGGCACCAAAGTCCCTAAAAATCTTTCGATTTGCACGAAATTTGGCATAGAGTACTGAATTAGGTCCAAAATGATGTGTGCTAAGTTTCGTGAAAATCCATTCAAATTTAGATATAGCTCCCATATATATTTCCGTCCGATTTTAGGTAAATAGGGCAACAAATATCCTATATATGTTTCGATTTACAGGAAATTTGGCATAGAGTATTGAATTGAACCTACAACGACGTGTGTCAAATTCCGTGAAAATCGGCTCAGATTTATATATAGCTCCCATATATATTTTCGTCCGATTTAAGGTAAAAGGGGCACCAAAGATCCTATATATTTTTCGATTTACACGAAATTTTGGCATAGGGTACTGAATTAGGTCCGGAATGATATATGCCAAGTTTCGAGAAAATCGGTTCAGATTTACATATAGCTCCCATATATAGTTTCGTCCGATTTTATGTAAATGGTGCACCAAAGTCCCTAAATATTTTTCGATTTACACGAAATTTGGCATAGAGTACTGAATTAGGTCCAGAATGATGTGTGTTAAGTTTCGTGAAAATCGTTTCAAATTTGTATATAGTTCCCATATATATTTTCGTCCGATTTAAGGTAAATGGGGTACCAAAGTCCTTGTATATATATTTCGATTTGCACGAAATTTGGCATAGGGTACTAAATTAGGCCGAAAATGATGTGTGCTAAGTTTCGTGAAAATCGTTTCAGATTTAGATATAGCTTCCATATATATTTTCGTTCGACTTAAGGTAAATGGGACACCAAAGTTCCTATATATCTTTCGATTTGCACGAAATTTGACATAGGGTACTGAATTGAGTCCAAAATGACGTGTGCCAAGTTTTGAGAAAATTGGTTTAGATTTAGATATAGCTCCCATATATATTTTCGTCCGATTTAAGGTAAATGGGGCACCAAATTTCCTATATATCTTTCTATTTGCACGAAATTTGGCATAGGATACTGAATTGAGTCTAGAATGATGTGTGTCAAGTTTGAAGAAAATCGGGTCAGATTTAGATATAGCTCCCATATATATTTTCGTCCGATTTAAGGTAAATAAGGCACCAAAGTCCCTAAAAATCTTTCGATTGGCACGAAATTTGGCATAGAGTACTGAATTAGGTCCAGAATGATGTGTGCTAAGTTTCGTGAAAATCGTTTCAGAATTAGATATAGCTCCCATATATAGATTTGTCCGATTTTATGTAAATGGTGCACCAATGTTCCTATTTATCATTCGATTTGCACGAAATTTGGTACAGCGTACTGAATTAATCCTAGAATGATGTGTGCTAAATTTCGTGAAAATCGGTTCAGATTTACATATAGCTTCCATATATATTTTCGTCCGATTTAAGGTAAACGGGGCGCCAAAGTCCCTATATATCTTTCGATTTGCACGAAATTTGGCATAGAGTACTGAACTAGGTCGACAATGATGTGTGCTAAGTTTCGTGAAAATAGGTTCAGATTTAGATATAGCTCCCATATATAATTTTGTCCGATTTAATCTATTTTTAGTCACCTTTGATTATTTAAAAATTATTTTTGAAGTCAACACTAGGCTTATGTTTTTAAAATTTTTTTTATTAATTTCCCCCATTAATAATAAAACACACCTAAGGTACCCTCATATCACATTGCCTGCTACATGTTATCCATCCGTCCATTTTGATAACATGTCCAGACATTCATTATTTTTTTTATTTTAATTTGTTTGTTTGAAAACATAACGTCAAACGTCATATTTTACGCGTAAATACCCCAAGTCATTTGCCGCGCACTCACTCGCCCCCTCATCCAGACGCTCGGCCGGCCATCCATAGATCGATGTGGCTATGCCCTGGCATTTGTTCACTCGTCTTGAGGATGGACATTAAAACTGATGCTTGACTGACGGGCTGACAGTCTGGTCTTTGATTTCTTAAGACCTCGAAAAGTCTGATTGTGTGTTCGGAATCTCGTTTTCGCTTCTTATCTTTGGAGGAGGAGGTAGGGAAACTCATATTCATTACGTCAAACATATGGAATTTGTCATGCAGTTAATTTTTTTTTTTTTTTTTTTTTTGTAATTGACGTCTGAGTCTAAATGCCATTTTAGTGATAAGTTTCATTTTTTCAGAATTTTAAGACCGGAAAAATTATCGTAAAATATTTCCAAAGTAATCTATTATTTATTAGGTGTTTGGAAAGTTATGACGTCAACTCATCAAAGGGGAATTTTTGGAAAAAAAATATTTTTTAAAAAAATCAACACCTATGACAGTACCCAAAAAATAATTTTTAAGCCAGTGAGGAAAGTAGTAAAATCGGACTGGGCCGACTATATGATACCCTTCACCACTTTGGATATATTCTCCATATCTATCCTAACAGACGTCGCCTTTTCGAAAGAATCGACGCAGCTATGGGTCGTTATTGCAAAATTTACATTAAATCGGACGAAAAAATACATGGGAGCTATAACTAAATCCGAACCGATTTTAAGGAAACTTAGCACATATCATTATTAACCTAATTTAGTACCCTATGCCAAATTTCGTGCAAATCGAAAGATATTTACAAACTTTGGTGCATTATTTACCTTAAATCGGACGAAAATACATATGGGAGCTATACCTAAATCTGAACCGATTTTCACGAAACTTAGCACACATCATTCTCGACCTAATTTAGTACCCTATGCCAAATTTCGTGCAAATCGAAAGATATTTAGGGACTTTGGTCCACCATTTACCTTAAATCGGACGGAAATATATATGGGAGCTATAACCAAATCTGAACCGATTTTCACGAATCTTAGCACACATCATTCTAGCCTTAATTCAGTACGCTGTGCCAAATTTCGTGCAAATCGAAGGATATATAGGGACTTTGGTGCACCATTTGCCCTAAATCGGACGAAACTATATATGGGAACTATATCTAAATCTTTACCGATTTTCACGAAACTTAGCACACATCATTCTAGGCTTAATTTAGTACGCTGTGCCAAATTTCGTGCAAATCGAAAGATATTTAGGGACTTTGGTAAATCGGACGAAAGTATAACTAAATCCGAACCGATTTTCACGAAACTTAGCACTCATATTTCTAGCCCTAATTCTGTACGCTGTGCCAAAAAATCCATCCACGCCTATGGTAGCTTCCAAAAAATATTTTTTTTAAAAAATCCACGCCTATGGTAGCTTCCAAAAAATATTTTTTTTAAAAAATCCACGCCTATGGTAGCTTCCAAAAAATATTTTTTTTAAAAAATCCACGCCTATGGTAGCTTCCAAAAAATATGTTTTTAAAAAATCCGCGCCTATGGTAGCTTCAAAAAAATATTTTTTTAAAAAATCCACGCCTATGGTAGCTTCCAAAAAATATTTTTTTAAAAAATCCACGCCTATGGTAGCTTCCAAAAAATATTTTTTTAAAAAATCCACGCCTATGGTAGCTTCCAAAAAATATTTTTTTAAAAAATCCACGCCTATGGTAGCTTCCAAAAAATATTTTTTTAAAAAATCCACGCCTATGGTAGCTTCCAAAAAATATTTTTTTAAAAAATCCACGCCTATGGTAGCTTCCAAAAAATATATTTTTTTAAAAAATCCACGCCTATGGTAGCTTCCAAAAAATATTTTTTTTAAAAAATCCACGCCTATGGTAGCTTCCAAAAAATATTTTTTTAAAAAATCCACGCCTATGGTAGCTTCCAAAAAATATTTTTTTAAAAAATCCACGCCTATGGTAGCTTCCAAAAAATATTTTTTTAAAAAATCCACGCCTATGGTAGCTTCCAAAAAAATATTTTTTTAAAAAATCCACGCCTATGGTAGCTTCCAAAAAATATTTTTTTAAAAAATCCACGCCTATGGTAGCTTCCAAAAAAATTTTTTTTTAAAAAATCCACGCCTATGGTAGCTTCAA
>NW_026888878.1:0-11848 GCF_032173495.1 Musca vetustissima
ATCGCAAGCCCACTGGTTTCTCCAACTCATCGGGTATATGTTATGGTACCGATTTGAATCGTAATTTTGGCTACAATGGGTGCATTGTCGGCATGGAATTTCAATGAGCCCTGTGATCATTGGTATGGTGGCTCCCAACCGGACTCGGAACCAGAAGTTATTAATATGCAGAAATTTATTAATTCCTTCCCCGATGATTACATTAAAATGTATGTACCCTTCCATTCGTATGGTAATTTGGTTTTACTCCCCTATGGCCATACAAGTGATATCTTTCCACCCAACTATGATCAAATGATGCGAATTGCTAAGGCTTTTGCGGATGCGGCTAAAGTGAAATATGGCACCGTATTCAAATATGGCTCGACGGGAACAATTAATAGTAAGTATGATTCTAAAGTTTTGTTGTTTTATTCTAAATATCATATGAACACATCGGGCATTACAGAAAATAAATGTAGTTGAAACCTTGGCATCGATTGCTATTAAATTTGAAAATTGCTCGTTTTATTGTCGATACCATTTGTGCTTATGTATATCTTCATTAATTTTTCTTTTCCTTTTTTCCAGTATCTGGTTATGTGTCTGGAGCATCCAAAGATTGGGCATATGGTGTCAAGAAAATCCCCTATACTGGTACCATTGAATTGCGCGATTATGGTGAATATGGATTCTTCCTGCCGCCCAATCAAATCAAAGAAGTGTGCGAGGAGGTTACAGATGGTCTTATTGCAATGGTTGCAGCCGCTGAAAAAGAAGAACTATTTAGGAATTCTGGTCCAAAGAATATTGTTTCTATTGTCAATGTTATGATGTTATTATTTTTGTTAAAATGTCTTACCAAATATTTATTGAATTGAAGAGAAAATATTATGTATTTGATTTAAAAATTCACACTTGCAGCTGTATTGATTGATAAAAGTAGTACACGGTGTTTGCGTTAGAGGAATGTTAACATTATACATTAAATCATAGTTTAGATCAGCCGTGTGGAACCCTACACCACGTGGTGTATATATTTAAAATTTCTTAATAAAGTCTGGACCTTTATATGGATACTATGTTATTGCAAAATGGTGTCCTAAATGCTTCTAGAAACTAAAAAAAAAATAAAATAAGGTGGGTCCCTCGTGATACGGACACAATGTCTATATGTGTCAAACATTTGAATATAACTTTTTATATCAACTGATGTGAAAAAATATTCACCTTTTATGCTCCAGAATCCGAATTGCAGACACATTTTGGGATAATCCAGCTAAAACCATCAAAATATCGAAATGGGGGCTATGAAACATTCTCTAAAAAATAATTCAATAATTTTTAATCAACATAAAACAATCAGATGAACAGACCAGAAACATATTTTTTGCCCTGGCCATGACATTTTAATGCCTGCTAGGAGATTTTAATGCAAAAATCGGAAGGAAAAATATTTTTGGCCCCACCATCGGAAAATTCAGACTCCATGAAGAAACATTAGACAACGGCATGAGGCCGATTGATTTCGCGGCAGCAAAGAAATGGTACTTAGCAGCACCAGATTCAAGCATCTCGATATACACAAGGCCACTTGGATTTCTTCCGAACAAGCAACGAGAAATCAAATAGATCGTGTTGTGTTTTAGACGTTCAATCAATCCGAGGAGCCAATATCGATTGTAGCAGCCAAGGTTCGCACTCGTTTTAATGTAACAGCAAAGGTGCGATCTAATATAACACGGAAAGTCGACGCCGAAAAGCTGCAAACTCATCAGATAACAGAATCCTACTCCGTTCAACTTACCCACATGCTAGGCAAAATCAGTCCTTGTTCCGATAATATCAACACTTGTGTACCTAAGACCACCACCAAGAAACCATCTGTGAACGTCAATGTCATTATTAGACCATACAAATGCGCCTTTAAACCCGACAAATCCACCATAAACCAGATTTTCACACTGCGCCAAATTCTGGAAGAAGACCCATGAAAAATACATAGACACATTCCACCTTTTGATCGACTACAAAGCCGCATTCGAAAGCCCAATCCGCTCAGTGGTGTTTAAAGCCATGTCTGTGTTTGGCATTCCTGCAAAATTAATACGGCTATGCAGGATAACTTTACGTGGCAAAAGATTAGTAGCAAAAGTCGAAAGGGACAACTCGGAGCCCTTCAATACCGAACGAAGATTCAGACAAGGTGACAATTTGTAGTGTGACCTTTTTAACATCCTGCTGGAAAAGGTCATGCGAGATGCAAATGTGAACAGAACTCGCCTACGTCGATGACATCGACATAATGAGTCGAACATTGCGAGCGGTAACAGCCACCTTTGAACGTATTGAAAAGGAATCTGCCTAAGTGGACCTGGCAGTAAATGTCGAGAATCGGACCAAGTGTGGGGCTTAAAAAATTACAGCTTCGAGGTAGTCAAACTATAATACACACCAAATACAAATTTCAGCATTTTTTTAATGGAGATTTTTCCTAAATACGCCAAAAAGTGGACCGATATTGACGACGCATAAATGGGTGGAACATCCCCAAAATACTCCAATTTAGTGGGTACAGTGCTATGAGGTCATCACCAATGTACATCGGTTTTAATTTGGGTGGTTCGGTTCGGAAGCTGCTGGTTCAATATGAAAATTGTCTAATTAAGGTGCTGTGCCTATTCTCAAAAGGAACCCTGTTTCTATCTCCATTCCTTTTGCCTGTTATAAACATATGCACAAAGACGTAATAACCTGTACCACAGTGTGTTGAAAGGTATAAATATAAGTACTAAAAATATTTGTATTCTGCAAGATTTGTCAAACGTGCAAAAGTTACTGCATTGGAGTTGATTTCGTTTTCTTTTTTATTCAAAACTGAAAAGTTAAACTTTTATGCTGCGTACAAAATACTGAATACAAACAACAAGAATTTTTCAATTTGCTTTTTTATTTTTATGACGTGGAAGGAGTGTAAAGTGCAAAATCCACTCGCTTCACTGCCCATCTGTTGAAGTAGGCCCTAATCTGTAGGGAT
Source organism: Musca vetustissima (assembly GCF_032173495.1). NCBI lineage: Eukaryota > Metazoa > Arthropoda > Insecta > Diptera > Muscidae > Musca > Musca vetustissima. The sequence goes on from NW_026888878.1 coordinate 3,017, forward strand.
TGTGTGCAATCAGAATAATTTCTTACTTCGAATTGTTTTTTTTTTTTTATTTTTATCAAAACAGTCTATTTTATTATTAACTGTTTTGAATTTTGTATTAGTTTTTATCGTCCATATCGTAAAGATATTTTTTGGCACAATTAATTATGTGAAATATCTTAAGAGGAGATGGCAATAAATCGGATTACGTAATACTTTAACAGCCTCTAATGTTCAATAGTTTGATAACAATCGGTCAGACGTTGCGTCTGTGGTGTATCATTAACATAAAATTATATATTTACTAGCATAAGCCCGCTTCGTCGTTAGCGGGTCTTTCAAAAAAGAAAATATTTAAAATAAATAAACATTGATTTAGCTACACAATATATATTAATATCGATTATGCATTGCTAAGTATGTGCTAACAATTATCCATATCACACTTAACAATTATCCGCATTTCTTTCGAACATAGGCTTAAGAAACGTTGGTGCTCGAATCGTAATATATCGAGAACGATTTACTTATTTTCATTTATTTCTCAAATGCAACGGTATTAATGTTCAAAATTTCTCATCACACCATATTATCCCATTTAAAATCAGATTTGTCTTCTTATTTTATTTTAATATTTTCTGAAAGTGCACTATTTTCTCCAATGCAACGTTTTTTAACTTATTTGTTCCTTTCGGTAATTTATTAGTAATGTATTACGTTTTTTGTACTTGTGTACCATTATAACGAATTTGTAATATAACATGTTATACAGTACATAATTTATTATACAGAGTTCTCCCATTATAGGGAATATTGCAGAAATTTAGTATTTTTAATACTGTGTGTTGAAAAATCCTTATTAGAGAAATTGTTGGTATATCCTCTACATAAAGATCCCTCTCATTTTTCATTCCATCGGAATTCGCGGCAGTGGTGTTGGAATCATCATTAGAAATAAATAACAGTGCTTTTATGGTCGAAATCTTAGAAACATTTGCGTTTAAAAGTGTAAGCAATTTAATACTTGTGTTGTTCAGTGCCTTGGTTAATTTATTTGTACAGTACACAAAATCACTCGCTGTAGTATAGAGGTATGTAGGGTTGGAAACTATATTTCATGTAACTGTCATAATTTGTAGTTTAGATTTTCGAAAAATATGTCCATAAAACATTATTTGTCATAGTTACATATAAATACTAAAAATAGGAAATCTGTCTATACTTTTCCGATGTAAAATATACGCATTATATTTAATTTGTTATAGCTGTTATACATACAAACTGCCAGCACTTTATCTGTACCCGTTCTGTCGTACACAATATTTGGAATCGTAAGTACTAATTTCAAACAAAACTGCGAAAACTTTGCTTTTCATATAAAATGCTGTATACCAAATTCTATATCCACCTGTACCGCCGTATACAATGTGTTGTACTTTTAAAAATTATTTTTGGAAAATATTTACATATGTATAAATGTTTATCGTCATAGTTCCAGATAAGTATTTAATAACAGGTTGCTATCGCTTTCATGCCCAATATTTAGGACTTGTTGGTACCTTTAAGCACAATTTACCAACATTTTAACGTATCCTATTTTGTTTATAATAGACAAAGCTACATACCGAATATCCGAATTATACTTTTTGCCGTTCCCACACAGTGGTACTTTTGTACCATTTAGTACGAATTCCCTTATCACTCGCCTATGTACTAACACTAAATATTAAGATTCGTTTGGGCGTTGATGATCAGTCAGTCACTTACAACGAAATTATATATAGGCTCTTATATTAGGAAATGCCAATTTCTATCCTATTAACTTGTTTCTATCCTATTATATTTTTATTTTAGAAGCCACATACACGAATTCCAAACTCTATCACTTCTGATCGCTCAATACCCATGTAAAATTTTTAGTAGTTCCAGGCCTTTTAGAACCCATTTAATAAGAAACTTCACTACTACACTATTTTCTTTGCGTACAAACTTTTCCCACTTTTAGTACAAATACTTAGTATATTTCTCTTTCTTACCATTTACTATGGTACAGAATTTAGTACTTATTTTGAAAAATACATATGCATATCATTATATGTGAAATAATTAAGGAACATACTATGTTTCAGATTTTAATTTATACCGTTTCAGTTGTCATTTAATATTTAGTACTAATTAAAAAAAATATGCATGGCGAAGTATTTGTAATAGTTAAATCAACAACGTTTCAGATTTCTATTTTTGTTTGTAATTTTTATTTAGTACTTTTTATCACCACATTACTACTAATTTCTAATAGTAAAAGCTAGAGTAACTTCGGGTAATGTGGACCACCATTTTCTTTTTTTTATATTGTGGGCGTAACAAAGGTAAAAAATAAAAACAAATTGTTTTCACAACATGGTAGATTTGTTGGCTAATTATATTCCAGGTCAAAAATTATATATATTTGTCAATAAAAATGTTATTGCATTATATTTCAAAAAACTCTAAACTGCAAATAAAAATAACTTGGCGGGTAATGTGGACCAGTATGTATGGGTAATGAGGATCAGTATGTTAAAGGTAGGTTGTGGATTAATTGTGATAAATATCAATTTATTGCACTCTTGGGTAACAATGAATGCAAAAATATATGGGTCCATGTTTTGGAATAGCCCCCTTTTAGGGGTACCACCACATTTGCGGTATTTTGAAGTTCCTTGCTTCATTATCCAACCGAGGCACCTATAATTTCGAATATCGAGTTTTCAGAGGATAGAATACCTCCTCGCATATTAAATGCGTCGTTGTTTCGAGCTCGTCCTCATGAAAATGTCCCTCTTTTTTATAGTGGTCCACATTACCCGACATTGAATATTTTTATTTAAAAATAATTATCGGCTTCAAAAACGAATAAACATTTAAAAATAACCGATTGTAATTACAGATAAACGTGTATTTTTGTTAAAGAAAGCAAGAAAACCACATAACCTCTTTATATTCGAGAAAAACTAAATGTTCGACTATTTTGCAAAATCGTTCGACTATTGTGCTACAAAATTTTCAAATCACACTTTTACAATCAGAGCTACATTTTCACCTACTAAATTTTCAACATTGCAATTATTTATTAAAAACCAAGTTTGATGTTTTCTTTCACTAATTGCGAAAACATTTATCAAGGCGGCATTGACATATTTCAAGCATTTTCTTAGATATGGGGGGTGGTCCACATTTGACGCATGGTCCACATTACCAGAAGTTACTCTATATACAAAGTTCGTGATTTCTAAATCTATCGATTCTATTGTAATATAATATTCAAACTTTTTTAGTATATTTTAGTACTCATTACCAAAAAATATGTTTGCCCATCGTTCTATTTGTAATAGCTTAAGTTAAATACCATGTTTCAGATATCTACCCCTACCTGTTCTATTGTAATATAATATTTAGTACTTTTTAGTACCTTTAGTACTAATTTCCAAAATTTGTTGACACATTCTCCTTCGCCTATCATTGACAAAGCTGCATACCAAATGTGAGAGTTCTACTTCCAAAAATTCCGATGTAATAAAATTTTAGTACTTTTTAGTACTAATTTCTAAAATATATTTTTTCATAGCATTCTATTTTTAATAGCTTAAGTTACATATCAATTTTCAGATAAGTATCTCTACTGATTCCATTCAAATATAATATTTAATACTTTTTAGTACCTTTTAGTAGGGGAGAGGGGGGCACCTTTGAACAGCGCTCATAAAATCTTGGTTTAATATTTTTCCAACCCGCAACCACATTTTTGTATATGGCAATCTTGTTCTTTATATGCGTAAACCACTTTGGCTTGCTTTTTCAGTTGTCGAAAAATTGTGCATGGGTGACCATGTTTTCGCAGTGTCATTGTAAACTTTTATTCATTTGGTTGTAAGGGCGCAGGAAGAATTCTGTGATAGTTTTCTTTCGTCAAACAATTTTTTTGCATTCCAACAATCATTTCAAACATAACTAATGTAATTTCTTTCATATATATTTATTACAAAAAAAGTTATATTAAATTTCAGTAAAATTTCATGGGTGGGGCACCTTTGAACATGCCCATTAAACTCGAGTAAAAAAAGGAGTTTTTAAATTTTGGCTTCGATTTCTCAAAATTTGAAATGGGCTAATAAGATTACGAAATTATCTGTATTTTTCAACATATTAATTTTGTTTTTAAGTCATTTTATGTGTTAATAAATTTTGATCTAAATTTTTTAAATTTTGAACATTTTTTATATATTTTTTAATGAATTAATGCATTTCTGATATATATGAATACAATACATATATATTTGAACATAAACACTGTAAAAAACCATGTCGTTCAAAAATGCCAACCCCGTTCAAAGCTGCCCCCCTGGCGGGGCAGTTTTGAACACTTTGAGTTCGTCCATTAAAACAGTAATAAAACATATTTATCAAGCTTATAGTATGTCATATGTATATTCATTTTAAAGGTTGTCATATGTATATTCATTTTAAAGGTTACATATGTACCTATTGGTTAAAATTTATAAGAAACCAAAAATTATAAAATAAAAAATTTTATAAGTCTTGAAAGCAAAAAGTGTTCAAAGGTGCCCCCCTCTCCCCTACTAAATTCCAATTTTTTCACACATCTTTACTGGATTGTTATTGACAAAGCTGTATACCAAATTTCAGAGTTCCAATTCCAACCATTCCGGCGTAATACAGTTTTAGTACCATTTTAGTACTAATTTCCAACTAATATTTTGGCACGTCGTTCTTGTTTTAATAGATTAAGCTACATACAAATTTTGATATATGTATCTCTACCGATTCCATTAAAATATAATATTTAGTACTTTTTACTACATATTAGTACTAAATTCCCAAATTTTTTCACACATACAACTTCGCTCGTCATAGACAAAGCTACGTACCAAATTTCAGGATTCTACATCTAACCATTCCCATGTAATACAGTTTTTAGTACTTTTTAGTACGAATTTCCAAAAACCCCGCCTTATCACACGCCTACGTACCAAACCCCACCTACATGCCAAATTTCAAGTTTCTAGCTTTAGCCGTTTCGTCTGGGCGTTGATGATCAGTCAGTCACTTATAACGCAACTCTTTTATATATATATATATAGAAGAATAAGAAAATTTAAAACAGTCTTGGGCAACATAGCAAATCGTTATTATATTAAGAGTAATTAATTTAAGCATTATGATTTGGTTGCAATACGTCTCAAGCATCGTTGAAAATAAATAGACTCTTTGTGGGAACTGAATACAGTTATACACATGGCCTATTAAATAAGGTCTAGCGGGTGGGGAATTCATGCCTTAGTCTTCTCTTGCTGTCAACTTTTTAATAGGCGAAATAGCAACCGGAACACGAAGAATATACTCACGTATATTTTGGTTTGAATAAACATATTTTTTCTTTATTTATTCTTCAAACAACAAATTTTGATAGGCAAAGGAGACTTCGATCAAATCAATTTACTCTTACGGACAAGTTGTATACGGGTCGTTCGTACAACAGCCTAAAAATATGCAATATGTTCAACTTATAATATCGATGAATCAAGTTTAGTTTAGTCACTAAATAAAATTTATTTATTTTAAACAATGTTAATATATAAGTATGATACATAATATGAAGGACTTATGACTATAATGTATTATCGTAATGCAGTGGCAGAAATTACAGAGCCTAGCTTTTACATGAAATGAGACATAAAATCTGGGTATACATCAGTTAATGTTACGTACATCCTTGCTCCCGAGACTAATACAATAAGAAGGGATAATTTATCCAGGGTATATGAACTTAAAACTAATGATGCAAAGCACTGAACAGACAAGCAAGTAAAAGTAGGTAAATCAATAACTCCCCACGATGTGTACCGGTCAGTGCCTTTTCGTAAAACTGGGTAACACCCGCTTCGGAATCGTATTTACACCCTATAGGTGATAGATAATGTGTGTTATACCAACCAATGTTCACTTGACTATTACATGCTTCATTCATATGCACATTTTCATGAAACTCTAATCTTGCATTGAACTTATCCAAGATCGTACAGATATATGTAGACAGACGTTGCAATTTCGAATTTTCATAAATAAAATTATTCGAATATCTTTTATTGACACATATAAAATTTATTTCCAATGCAAAGTCTCAAAATGTTTCTCTCAAAAACCTCTAGCTCTTTCACAACAATTTTTTGATATACAAAACAGACAGGAAAGTCATACAAAATAACAGGCCTTATACATGTCTTGTATAACATTAATTTTGTACTTGCAGTCAAAGCTTTATTGTACAGAATTTTGCAAAAATAAAATAAAAATTCCTCGGGCCTTATTTAATGCTTTTCTAGCATGTGAATTAAATTTAAATAGTTTGTTCAAATCTACTCCAAGGTATGCAATTTTGTCTCTAAAGGGAACTGTGAATTAGATATATACGGTAGAGTGACTCCTACATCCATTTTAATACGTACAATCATTTCAAAAAGTTTACCAATGTTAACAACAAGGATATAGGTCACAAATTAGATATTTCATCATTATTGGGTTTTTTCTTTATGGGAACAATTTTAGAGACTTTCCAAGATTCTGGGAAATAGCCGCTTGAAATGCAGTTATTAAAGATAATGGTAAGAAATTCAAAGGCCTTTGTTGGAAGCTTAAGAATTGTGAAATTAGAAAGTTTGTAAAGTCCGGAATATTTCTTATTTTTATTAGTGTTAGCAACAGCCAGAATTTCATTTATATTTGTTAAATTTACACACCCTGTTTGATTTCTAGCATCTGAATTACTGGAAAATACAGTTCTGTGGAACGTTTGCAATATATCCGTTTACAAAATCGTCACTTACAGAAGGAAGGCTAGCAGTGTTATTATAAACGTTATAAAAATGATTTTAAAAGCGTAAGACATTCAGAATCATCACTTATAACAGTACCATCTACTGCAAGTTTGTCTATCGGACGGGCTCTGATGAAATTTTTGTGAAAACTTCCTTATGCGTGGTGGCCCCAGCGAAATATTTCTAAGTTTATCTTGGAAATTGAAGTAAACTTGCTAAGTTCTACCTGTATTTAAAAAAATTATGTAAAAAATCTGTTTAGTAACTCAGATATTCCGGACTGCGCCTGTTATTGGAGATACGGTAAATCCGTTTAAGCTCCTTTGGCCAATTATATTTTATTTTGAATAGCTGTTTTATTCTATCTGATACTGTAAATTGTCTTTTTTCAAGTCAATTTTTTTCGGAATGAAATTCAGAGACCGAATTAACCACAGAAGTAAAGTCATCTACATACTGTCATCTACATTTCGACACTTGGAAGATTAACGCTAAGCTTGAGAGGATAGTGATCCTGAAAAACTTGGTAAACAGGAAGTAGAATAAATTATACGGTAAGTTATAGCATTAGAACTGATAAAAAACTATCCAAATATGATGAACCATTAGGAAAAGTAGGACAAGAAGAAGATATTCTGGTAAAGAAATATGGATGATGTTGGAGGTGATCATATCCCATGAAATCAGAGTATGTCAATGTTCCTTCCAGGAAATTTTACGATTTTAAATATGTGATTTTCTATATATATAATAGAAAAAAATGTGTTTGTATGTTACCGATAGAAGCAAAAACCGCTGAACAGATGTTAGTTAGATTTACACAGTACGTCATGACATTCTCTGAAAGTAACATAGGCTAGATAAAGTTCTAAAATTCCTCGTTGATGCAAAGTTATAGCATCAATAGTAAACATACCTTAACATTTCTAAACATGTAATATGCGTATATCTTAAGAACGGTTATAGACACCGTCTTCAAAATTTGTCTGAATAATGTAGGTGTAAATACACATCATCCATACAAAAATGAGCCTGATACGTTTGGGGATAGAATCACTCACAAAAATCCGCGTGGATGTGGTGTTATGGCATCGAAAGTTATTATATCTCTGAAGTAATATTCATTTTCTAAGCCTGTATTTTAAGAAGGGTTACAGATTCCCACTTCAAAGTTTGTCTGAGTGCTTTGGTTCCAAATACGTATCATCCCTATAGCGTACTATAATAGGAGAATTTAATTAACCTATATATAGGAAATGGAAACTTTTTTGGGTTGAAGACACAAAAATTGATTTTGCTGATATTTTCGCGGTAAGACATGCCATCCTATGGAAGAAAGGTGCGTTGTTATGGCATCAAAAGTAATCATACCTCAGACCTAATATTCATTTTCTATACATATGTATGTATATCTGAATATCTTGAGTAAAATATTTAAGCAGAAAATTACACATCCAATCATAAATTACCGGGAAATATTTGTGTAAGATAAAAAATTATTATGCGAATCTGAACTTGGAATGTGCGCAAGCTGTACAGAACAGGCGCAGTAGATGAGCGAATTGCTATAATCCGTATAAATGCGAAGTTCTCTACATCAGTCCCATTTTCGCCCATGCTCCGACCGAAGATAAAGATGAACAGACCAAAGACATATTTTACGAGAGTCTAGAAACAGCATATGACCGTTGCCCTGGCCATGACATTAAAATTCTGCTAGGAGATTTTAATGCAAAAATCGGAAGGGAAAATATCTTTTGTCCTAACGTCGGACAATTCAGCCTTCATGAAGAAACATCCGACAACGGCATGAGGTTGATTGACTTCGCGGTAGCAAAAAACATGATATTTAGCAGAACCAGATTCAAGCATCTCGATATACACAAGGCCACATGGATCTTTCCTGATCAAGTAACGAGAAATCAAATTGATCATGTTGTGATACACAGTAATACCAACTGAAGTCGAAGCAACATAA